>NW_026596234.1:2105696-2138435 GCF_907164565.1 Psammomys obesus | reverse complement strand
GATAGATAGATAGATAGATAGATAGATAGATAGATAGATAGATAGATGATAGGTAGATGATTGATTTATTGATGATTGATTGACTGATTGATTGACTGGTTGATGATAGATAGATGATTGGTAGATGATAGATGGATAGGTAGCTTGATTAGTAATAGATAGACTGATATTAGATAGATAGATGATAGATAAACAGATAAGTGATAGATAAGATAGATGATAGAGAAATTGAGACATAAATGCATCTCATATATATATATATATATATATATATATATATACATACATATATATGTGTATGTGTAGAGGGAGAGAGAACAGAAGTGAGGGGTGTTATTTGCCAATAGATTCCAGAACTCATTGAAAAAGATGTTTAAATTACATTAATTACAGTCCATTAATTGAAAACAATATCTTTCATTTCCTTTGGTGTCCCCTGGAGAGGACTGGTTGGTTAGTGGCTCCACAGACATACAATTGAAGCTCTTCTCCCTGGTGTACCACACTGGCTAACTCACAGGAGACCCCCCTACCCACTCCTCCATCCTGTACCAGAGAGATCAGGCCAGGCAGTGCCAAGTCCTGCATCTCTGACTCATCCCAATCAGACACTTGTTCTCCCTCTGTGCTCTGTGACCCATGGGGATATCTTGATTACTGTATCTCTCCCAAGCACTCAGGAAGCCCGCGGTCCACGCTTCTGTTCCCCATCATTCTGCTGAGACACTCTTCCGGGGTGTTCTCAAGAGTGCCCCATTAGTGCTGCTTCAATCAAGGATCAGTGCTGGGAAGATCAGTGCTGGGAACTGGATTTCCCAGGGACCCTCCTCTGCCAGTGCTACCCCGTTGCCCCCTGTGTGGCTTTACCAGCAGCTTCCCAGAACGCTGCTTTGCTGATGTCTGACATCCCGTAACTGTCTCCAGCACAGCCTGCCTTCTCTGCTGACAGAGAACATGCCTCAGAAGAAAGTTCATTCGTCTATTGAAATATCTCAACTAATTGCAAAATGGTACCACACTGTCAAGTTTATAGTCCATCTGGGCATGAACACAGTCATAAAGATTTTTTTGGACAGGTTAATTTGCCTAAAAAGCCATGCAGTCCATCAGAGAAACAAAGTTGTTGATGCCTGCATCTGTCAGGCGGGCTTCCGTCAACACTGCCCTTCTCTAGAAGCCGCCCTGGCTTGCAGAAGCTGCCAATGACACAGAAGCAAGAGCCCAGCTGTAGAGGAAGCGTTGCCCCGATGTGGAGTGCCAAGCAGCTGGGCGTTGTGAACTGAGGATGGTTGATAGTTCAGAGTCCTTTCTAGAGACAAAATGTAGTCATTGAGAGAGAAAACGGCTGTAACCATTCATTCAGATGGCTGGTCTTATTTACATTTGTTCATTTTATATTTTTCTTAATTTGTGACAGATGCAAACCCTCTTTGGAATGAAGAGCCTGTGCTTCTATCTGAAGATCCTAATACACATAGGTGTTTACTTTAAAAGTATAAGTGACTTAAGTGTATAAACTATAATTATTGAAATTAGGCTCCCCAGCAGAGCTGCACAGCCCCAGCCACACAGGACACACCTCTGCAGGCCTTGTCTCTAGCCATTAATTTGTGACAGCTGACTAAAGTACTGCTTCAGGACTGGGCCTCCGGGGTCCATGTCTATCCTTTAGGCCATCTTGAAGCAGGAATGATGTAGGAAACACAAAAGAAGAACTCTATCACAAAGGTCCAGACCAATGACTCCGAAGTTCAGGGGTGCTGGAAGCACCTGTGATATGTTCAACCTGCTGCCTGGCCCCCTCTCATGAGCTCAGAGGAGGAAACGCCTAGTAAAGAAACCAGGGAGGCTGCAGAAATGTACATGCTATAGCCACCCAGTTTCTTCAAAAATCTGAGAACAAGCAGGGTGTGGTAGCACACATCTGTAATCCTGACACACAAGAGACTGAAAATTCAAGGCCAGCCTGGGCTGCAGAAGAACACAAGATCTCAACATAAAACTACAGAAAAGCACAGAGCCACTGTTCCCAAGGCAGCTTCACTGGTAGGAAGAGAGACTTTTCTTTGCTGGTGGCAGGGCTACAAGCAACATGGGATGGGTGGCGGTAACTGCACACAGCAAAGGTCAGACTTTGGTAGCCCATGCTCACAAGACCAACACGAAATAGAAGATTCCATAGCTGGTCTTGCTCTTCAGACATCATGGGCCTTGTTGTAGGAGACTATCCTAGATCTCCATACTAAAGAAGCTTGACAAGAGGGACAGCCAGCCACTGGAACAGCTCCCAAACCTCTGCATTCTCAACTATGCATTATGGGGTATTGGGTCTCACCCATGATTCCACCCAGAAGATACCAGCAATACCTGCGTATCCAGTTGTCACAACCAAATTGTCTTAAGACTCTGCTGCGCATTCCCCAGGGGCACTATCAGACCCACAGAGAAGCATTGCATTTAATTTAGAAGGACCCCAAGTCATACCAGTTATCAGAGTGACATACTGAGCACCTTCAACAGTGGTCACTACAGTGCCTGGGATGATGAGTTACTCCATGGACCACAGCCAGGGCTCTGATATACTCAGCTGAACAGACAGCCAGTCGGCCCTGAAGCTTATTTCCAAATCAGCTAATGACATGAAACATTTGGCTTGAAATTTGATACCTGGAAGTAGCTTTGAGGCAGAGAGCTCTAGCTGAGAGCTGAACCAGCCTGGCTCCCTGTTCCCGCCCTGCCACATGCCATGGAGAGGCTACAAGAAAGTGACTGACCATCCTTCTCCTGTAAGATAAATGAAAACAGGTCTGTGCGGAGCTGGCAGGGCTGTCCCTGCAGATCTGATGGGAAGCCCGGGGGGAGGGGCAATTCAGCACCAGTACCCATGGAGCACCAGATTGCCTGCAATATGGAGCTCAGATTAGTGGGTTAGTTAATCGCCTGCTACGTGGCTGCATGGTGGCCAAAGCAAAGCAAATTCCTTCACCCATCGCCCAGGCTGATTTCAAATCACCCTGGAAATGTCGCTCGACATTGCACGTTGTGGCCCCAGCCACTCAACATCACCGGTTCTGTCCTGGGCTATCTGGGATAGAAGACAGCTGCTGCTGTCCATGGTTGCTTTCCTGGGTGTGAAGACCACTGGTCGTTCCCCAGCCGGGAACCCTTTTCAGCTCCCTGCCAAACAGACCCTAAAGGTGTGAACTGCACATGGTCTGGGCACGAGATCACACCTTCGCATCAAAGGTTTTGGCAAAACTGCTATAGCAGGAATAATTTCAGAAACAAATCCAACACCCAAGGAAGCCTGATGGTGAGCTAATGAAGCCACATGCAGAGAGTAGTCTGGTGACTCATTGAGAGCCAGGTCCAACAGCTATGCTGTCTTCCGTAAGGCAGCCTCCCTTGTTGAAAGTATGGCATGGCGGATCTTCAGATGGGGTTCTAGAGACCAAACAAAAGACATGTCTTTGGATGCAGAGTATTTTTATAATCAGACATAAACGTTTTATAGAATCTAAACCCAAAACACCCGCCCCCAAAGAACACACACCCTCTCTGGAGCCAGGGGATATAGAAAGGGATGGCTATCATGCAGACCCAGCCCCTGGATTCATCTGTCGTGTGTCTCAGACAAGACTTGTGCTCTTTCTGGACCCCTCGGGAATCAGGAAGAGACAGCCTCAGTGAGACAAGCATAATCAACGCAACATTGCTTGTTTTTCCACAGCTCTCCCTAAATGCCAGTCAGGGAGACTGTGGCGCATGAAGTTCCCACTGGACAAAGCCTGGCCTTGAGCAGAGTTGGCTTTAGGCTCCTTGATTTGCCCCCTTCTAAATTCCCAGAAGCCCTGAGAATACAGGCTCTCTCCTTCCTTGACTTCTGGGAAGGTGACTCCAGCAGGCATGAAAGTCTGATTTGATCTGTGTTCCTCAAATGGAATCCAAGGTGGACAGTGACATTTTCATGGTAAAACTAGGGGAGAACCAGCAAACTCTTTTTCTTTTATTATTTGTTATTGAAAAAGATGTTCATATAGTGTATTTTTATCATTTTTTCTGTTCCCCAAACTCCTCTCAGATTCTTCCCACCTCCCTACCCACCCAACTTTATGTTCTTTCTTTCTCTCTCTCTTTCAAAACACAGAAAACAAGAAACACAAAAATGAAAATCAAAACAAGCAAGTGAAAGACCAATAAGACAAAAAAAAAAAAATGCAGAAACAAAGCAGAATGAAGCAAAAGGTCCACAAAAAAAAAAAAAAAAAAGACCGTTGAGATTGCTTTGTGTTGGCCAACTACTCGTGGGCAAGAATCCATCTCTGGAATGTTCTCTATCTACCCAGTGACACTCCACTGGAGGAAATTAATCTTCCCTTTGCCAGTGGGTATTGATTGCAGATAGCGTCTTGGTTAAGGGTTGGGATCTCTACCTCTCCTTCTCAGTGATGGGACCCCATCTGGCTTGAACCTAAGCAGATCTTGTGTGTGCTATCACGGTCTCGTGAGTTCATATGTGCATCAGCTCTGCCGTGTGTGGATGACAGTTTCCTTGGAGTCCACCGCCTCTGGCTCTTAGAATCTTTATGCCTCCTCTTTCACATGAATCCCTGAGCCCTATATGGACCAGGTTTAAAGACGACGTCCCATGTAGGACTGAGTGTACCAAAGTGTCTCACTTCCTGCACATTGTCCAGCTGTGGGTCTGTGTGTTAGTTCTGACCTGATGAAAGAATGTCCTCTGATGTGGGCTGAGCAAGGCACTAATAGATGGGTACAGTAACGTATCATTAGGAATTATTTTATTGCTATAATCCTTCAGCAGAATAATAGCATTTAGGTTTTTCCACTATAAGGCCCATGACCAAACTCTTCTCAGGTTCTTGGCCACTTTAGCACTGTATGGGTTCCATCCCATAGCGTGAGCCTTAAATCTAATCAGAGATTAGTTAGTCCCATAACATTTGTGCCACAATGGCAACATTGCATCTTCCAGACATGTCATTGTTGTAGGCCACAAGGTTTGTAGCTGGGTGATAATGATGATTACCTTTCTTCTCCAGTAGCCTTCAGATACCTTCCAGCACTATGAAAATTAGGCAGTGGGGGTGAAACTTCTAGCTAGGCACCAGCTCAACTTTTCCATGTTCAATGACATATGCTTGTGTTGTCTTTATCAATAAGGCCTTGCCATTAGCTTGTAGAGAGCAACAGCCTTGGCAATAGCCTGAGGTGTTTGAGGGATTTTTCTGGAGCCCCCTTCGACAACAACTCAAAAAAATGTAACCATTCCTGGCACTGGAAGTTTTACTTCGTGGCATAAAGTGTCTAGGTGGGGCATTGTCTCTTGCCTGTAATTTGGTGACTACACAGATTCCTTTCATATACATTTGCTCTTTTCCATCCACCTACCCCTGTGCCCTCACACTTGTTCCTTACTAGGTACCTACCCTCTGTGGTTAATATCCACGTTCAAGAGAAAACATATGTTGTTTGTCTTTGGGGATTCAGGTTATCTCACTCAGGATGATTTTTGCTAGCCCCATCCATTTCCCTGAAATTTTTGTAGTTTCATTTTCCTTAATGGATAAATAATATTCTGTTGTGTAATTGTACCACATTTTCATTATCCACCCATCATAATAGCCAGAAACTGGAAACAGCCTAGAATCAACATTCTTGATGACAACGATGAGACACAAGGAAGGAAAGTATGTCATTTATAAGGCAGTAAAGTCCCCTGAGAAATTGCCCATGGACAGCAGGAGTTCCCCCTAGGCAGAAAGTGGGAAGCTCAGAGGGAGCCTCGGGAAGCCACAAGGAGCAGAGGAGCTGTGAACACAGTTGTGGTGGGGAGAGACAGCTCTTGTAGAATGAAAGGATGTCGGCTGGGAGAGTGACTCAGTGCAGTGCAGTTCTCAGAGCTCCCTGCAGGAGCTCTCGGGAACCCCACAGTCAGCAGTTTTCTCCAGATGTAGCTTACACCCCTGTGTACGTCTCGCCCTGATGCCCATGGACACAGTCATCATGGGTGCCTTTATGTAGGTCACAAGACAGGCAGTGGGGCTCAGCCTGAGTTGATGCTTCTGCTTCTGAGTCATGGAAATGGAGACGTCCAGCTTTGGTTGGTTAGTTGATTGGTTGGTTGGCTTATTTGTCTTGAGGCAAAGTTTGGTATAGAACAAACTGACCTGGAAGTCACTGTGTAGCTGAGGTTAGCTCTGAACTCCTGATACTCCTCCCTCTGTCCCCCAAGTTCTGGGATGACAGGTGTGTACCACCAGACAAAGCTATTCTGGGGCTTCTCCAGTCATCTTTTGACACAGTCTACATAGGAAGCACTAGAATGAGACTCACTGGGGAAGGTCTGGAGGTAGAATCCGTCCTACATGCCACCAAGACCTCCTTAAGATGGGGCCAAGCCCCAAGGACTGCCACTCCCCTCAACCCTACTGACTCTGCAGTCTGGTAGCGGAGAGAGAGGTACCCTGGGCAGGTTTGTGTTGCCCTGGGTGTTTAATTAGCACATTCGTCCACCATTCAAATATTTAATGAGATTGTTTTTCTCCTCTTGACATCAGGAGTTCTGACATTTGCTGAACCAACTTGGCATCTTAATTAAGGCTTCATCTCGGTGATTCTTTGTTCCCAGAAGATTGTGTGGGAGTCAGAAGCCTGAGAAGCAGGCTGTGTTGGGGTCAGAAATAACGATCATCAACTTATCATGAGCACCAGGCACCAGCGGGCCCACACAAACAAGCTGGAAGCTGCAGCGGCAGCAGTATCGCCAAGAGGGATGGATGGGCACTGTTTGGCTCTGGTGTCCGGGGTTCTGTGTGCTGGCTTCTGCATGCTTGGCTTCTGCCTGCAGGAACTGCATATCCCACAAGACTGGCATTCTGATAGACTTGAGAGCCTCTCTGTGTACACACCTCCAAGCCAGAACCAGCTACAATGACACTGATCCTCCTACCAGTCAGGAGGCCAAGGCCTTGTGGAGAGTGTAACCTGATAAGGTCCTATAGCTAAGCTGTAGAATGCCCTCCAGGTCTTCATGGCACACTCAGAGCCTCTGCTTCTCTTCCCACCTGTCTGGGTTGCCATGGGGATGAGACAGGACAGTTTATGTCAAAGCTCTTATGTCAGTGTCCACATCCAGCAGCAAGGTGGGTTGCTGAGGTTCAGCCACTGGGGCAGTGCAGTAGGACGCCATCTGCTTCACAGTGTTGGGCATTCCTGTGTCACACGAACTCCTGGGTACAGGGAAACCTGGACAACAAAGAAGCGTGTTGCTGGTCAAGAAACCAGCGTTCCAGAAACGGGAGGTGGACTGGAGAGGGTCAGCTGGAGAGGAGCTTTCGGGACGGAGGGGACTGGAGTGGCTCCTGTTCCCTTTCAGAGCATCTGCAGTGCAAAGCGCAGATCCTGGGTCCCACTTCGGTCTGTGCCGTGTTTTGAGCCTGTGTACTTGATCTTGGGACGGTCCTATGTTGGCTTCAGTCATGACCCCAGAGTGTGTGCATGTGTGCACCTGCGGATATTCACCTCTGACCTTCCTCCAGATATGAGCTAGTGGGAGAATGGGAGGGAGCCTGGAAGGTTTAAAAATAGTGTGGGCTTTACTTAATGACACAGCTCAGCAGTGCCTCTTTGAGGTACAAGGACTGCAAGGCTGAACTTCTGAGCCCTCTGGTCTCACTGGCCCAGCCTCATTGGTTCAGGTAGTCCCCCTTGCAGGTCTCGCCTTGGTCAGTTGCCTTCTGTGTCCACCATGAAGTATCTGGGACCTGGACAGTGTGTGCCCACTGCTGAGCAAGAAAGAATGCAGGCCCTCCCCCTAGCCTGTGAGCAGGTTTCTAGGCAAAGGTCTGTAACTCAGAATCTTTCCAACCATACCGGAAAAGTCAGAGAATCCAAGCTCAGGCCAGAAAATGTGTGGAGAGAAATAATGCTGGGTTTTCAAACCTGCTTTCCTAGCTGTTTGGGGACCACTAAGGAGTCAAGGCTTCTGAGGTTGTCCTGTGCAGGATGGGTGATGCAATAGCTTCAGCATGGCACATGGTGAGAGTGAGCCTGCCTTTGAGGGGTGGGGACTGAAGAAACCCCTTATGACACGGTTCAGGTGTCCATCACATGGTCCTGAGTTAACGGAGAGGAAGCACACCGTCTCCCTTTGAGTACGTGCTCTACCCATGAGGCCCAGAAACGTGTTCTCTCTCACATCTCCCTGTAGACTGCACACCTGTCCCCTGCTCCTTCACAGCTTTGCAGGGATGTCCGTCCCCCTCTTCACACAGCACACAGAGGGCATCCCTCACCAGGTGTTACTTTCAGGGACCTCCAGCCTTTCTCTGGTGTAGGGACTTAGCTAAGGAATGCTCAGTTTGGTTCTGGCATTCTGGGCAGTTCCCCTTGCCAACCACTCCTTCTTGTGCCATAACCTTTGGGTATATGTGTCCCTGGCCTACAACCATAGGCCACTGTGTCAGCCTGAAGACACCACCAGGTTCTGTGCAGAGACAAGGTGCCTGTCGCTGCCTGTGTCGTGACTTGGCTTTCAGTTCCCAACCCTTATGCATCCTGAGTCTGGCATCTTCCCGGTCTCCAGCCTGGATCTCCCCACTCCAACAGCAGCTCCACCAGAATGGCTGCCCTGCCTCAGGTATCATTGCTGCTAGTAGCTCATTTGGCAGCTCCTGCGCTGGAATGTGTAAGGGACCCTATGGATTCATCCTCTATCTGTGTTTGTTGAAGGAGAGCAAGCTTTCGGCCCTTTTGGGAGCCCACTTCCCCTCTGCGTGCAGGAAAACACCATCTTCAGGACATTGGGTCCTCCAGTGCTGTGGGCAGGTTTTCCCCAGCTGGTAGTAAGCTTCCTCCCTCTGAGTCCTGTGTGGGATGGCTATGCACCCCAGTGAGTATGCCTGTTGGAGACTGCTGGGCTCGGAGCCCTCAGCTGGGGTAAAGCCCAAGAACACAGTTTTGTCTGAGAAGCACACACAACTGAGAAATCAGCACCAGAGGTGGTCTCATCTTTGTATCTCAGATTCCATCTTCCCATCAGCTCCCAAACAGAGACAAAGGAGCTTCCTACCCTCTCCCGGCAGCTACACATGCCTCCATGGCAGAACGTGGTCTCAGACTTTTTTCATTTCTGCATTGCCATCTCCAGAAGTTGTACTGCATACAGTAAGGGCTTGATAAGTGCATGGTGAGTCTTTGCTGGCAAGCCTCTCTTAACTGAGATGTCTTGTAAGTTTTCCTGGATCTCTCTGTGGAGAACATCTGATCCACAGCAGGCAGACAGCCTGGCAGCCACCTGTCTTGTTTGTAGGACCCAGGGGCCATAGGTAGGTGGCTCTTGTCTTTTGGTGCTGGATAGAAAGGCCACCATACAGGCAGACACAAAACAGAGGGCCCTTGGTGGCTTTCTGTGTCTGTTTTACCACCCCCTAAAACCCAGGAGCTAGCTGTGTCCCCAGGAGCTGCTGCTTGGGAGGGCTATGTCCAGGATGCTCTGGGCACTCACTGATGCCAAAAATGAAATAAAAAAATAATTAAGAGCTTGGACTCCAAAGGTCGAGGGATTAAAAATCCCCAAGGCAAAAATGAGCCACAATCAAAGAGACCAGAGCTCTTATCTGCCCTCCGCACATGCTGTCCTGCCCCATGCAGTTGGCTTTAATTATTGGTGTTTCTTTTTAAGTTAAAGATGAATTTGAGACAGCAATGAACTTGGAAGGTTTATCTTCCAATTACAGGGAACCTGTACATAATGATCACTTAGAGCAGCTGTGGCTTTCCCATCAGTCACTGAGGTGGCTGGGAACCATGCAGGAGAACAGAAGAGCCGGAGACAAGAGCTACCACATCCTGGATGAACCATGTCCCTGCCACATCTATCCCTGTGTCATTCTAGGAACGAGCCTGCTGAGATCACTGAGGATCCTTCACACCTTCCCCAGCCCAGTTCACCCAACAGGGTACCCACTGGCTGCCAGTCACCCTCACCACTGGGCACTAGCTGCCCTGTCTCCTACCTTTCTGAACTTTGACACCATGGCCATAGTCTGTGTAAGGTGAAACTTGAATGTATAGGGCTGTGCCAATCATATACTCACCCCACCACTTGGGCCCCAGGGTGCCTGGTGAGCACAGCTCACTATGAAGGGAAGGAGGTAAGGACCTAGGGTCCTCGATAATAGGTGGTACCCATGGCCATAGCTTGGCACAGGAAAGCTGAGCCTAGAGTGATGACTCCCACTGACAGTTGCCAACAAGGCTGTAGTCATGGATGTGTGCAGGATTCTCACTGATGGCGGGCCACTGTCTCTGCCCTGGTGCCTCTCTCGTCCTTGTTTGAAAGAAGCTACACCTTCTGGAAAGTGATTGATATTATACCTTAAAATTCCCCAAGAGCCCATCACCCTCTACTCTCATTGGGTTGGAGAATGCAAGAGCCAACTTGCTGATCTGATCATAGTTTCGTGGTCGGCTCCCAGTTCCTGAAAATCAGATCAAAGCAGAAATGAACGAGTGGAAACAATGGGCAGGAAGTTAAGGGCAGTTATTCATTCAGCAAACACTGTCAGGACCCTTGTGTATGTGGATGCAGGGCTGCAGCTGCGACAGAGCATGCCTCCCTCCCTCCCTCTCCAGCTCTGTGTGTCTCTTCTCTCCCCTTTCATTTTTTAATGATTTAAGCTCAACTCTCCCGAGTTAAATCTTTTTTCAAGGGCTGTGTGCCCCACGCACACCCTGTCCCTCAGGACTCTTTCTCGGAGCATCCACCATCTGGAATTTTAAAGGGGTATACATACACACTGCCCAAATTGCATAACCACCAGACTCACTATGCAGAAGAGGCAGGGCCAGTGCTTATCAGAGAGTAGATGGAGAGAGAAATACAGTGGTGCTAGGGAGTGCTCCCTCAGGAGAGAAGCCAACAGAAATGGCTGGGAGAGGGGCTGAGCACTGGCTGCGTCTGCTGAACCTAGGAAGGACTGTAGACCATCAGCTATCCAACCATGTTTTCTGGGGCTAAGAAGGCCCTGTATCTCCCTGACAGAGCTCCTGATGCCCGCCATCTACACAGCACCATCCAAAACCCCCTTGCTGGTAGCTACAGGGCCTCTTTGGTCATGGTCTACTATGATTTGGAGTCGAGTGGGGAGGTGTGAAGTCAGGAGACAGGAAGAGGGGTCCTTCTCTCAGGGGCTTAGCAGGGGGGACTTGGGGACATGTGGAGCTGGAGCAACCTGCCACCTGTGGAGCCAAGCTCAGAATTCTTGAACAGGTGCTGCTGTGGTACCTGCAGCAGCTCCCTTCCAGGCAGCTGAGCCCTCTGCTCCCTTGCCTTTTGTCTGGCTGGTCAGAGAGATAGTGCCACCCACTCAGGCCCAGGCCAGGGTGAAATGTACCCCTGTGCCAGCCTTCTACTGTACCCCCGCTCCCCTTCACTTCCTATCCCAGGATCTGAACCCCACAGAAATAATGTTGCCTCCACAGCCCATGCCTCTGGAGTTTAATCAGTCCAGAGGGAAACTAGCAAGCTAGAAGAATGGTGGGGGCCAGGGGTGGAGCAGAATCCATGCTGGACTTACCTTCTCTGCTGTCTTAGGGTTTCTATTGCTGTGAAGAGACACCATGACCATAGCAACACTTATGAAGGAAAACATTTAATTGGGGCTGGCTTACAGTTTCAGAGGTTTAGTCCATTATCATCGTGGCGGGAAGCATGGCAGAATGCAGACAGACATGGTGCTGGAGAGGGAACTGAGAGTTCTACATCTGGATCTGTAGGCAGCAGGAATCCCACACTGGGAGTGGCTTGGGTACCAAAGGTGGCCTCTTCAGTCTCCATATCTCTGGCAGTCAGGAATTTCAGCTTGAGTCACCCCCATATCTTCCCAGGAGCCTGCCCCAGCAAGGGTCTCCAGCTTCTCCCAGAGATGCCCTCTCATTGGTTTCTCTTTTCTCCGCCAGCCCACTCATCTCCCACCCCTGCTCTTTCCCCACCTAATCCCCACCCTTGCTCCCCTTCCCACCCCCTCTCCCACCCTCTTCTCTCTCTTCATACACTTCTGATGTCTATTTTATTTCCCCTTCTAAGGGAAATTCAAGCATCCTCCCGTGGGCTCTTCTTGTTACTTAGCTTTTTGGATCTGTGGATTGGAGAATGGTTATCCTGAACTTTCTCAGAAAATTGGAAATAGATCTACCTCAGGACCTAGCTATATCACTCCTGGGCATATATCTGAAAGATGCTCCACCATACCACAAGGACACCTGCTCAACTATGTTCATAGCAGCTTTATTTGTAATAGCCAGAAACAGAAACAACCTAGATATCCCTCAACCAAAGAATGGATAAAGAAAATGTGGTACATTTACACAATGGAATACTACTCAGCTATTTAAAAAAAAAAAAAGGAAATCATGAAATTTGCAGGCAAATGGATGGAACTAGAAAATATTATCCTGAGTGAGGTAACCCAGACAGAAAGACACACATGGTATGTACTCACTTATAAGTGGATATTGGCCATATAGAAGAGGATAACCATTCTTGGAAGTGTTTACATCACCTGGTCTGTCATCATTATCAGGCACTCTTTTACACTGGTAACACTACTACGAACAAAACTTCCCCGGTTGTGCGGTAGGACCAGCACCAGCCTTTGCCACCATGGGGCTGCTCTCTATCAGATGCTGAGCCTGCCTGCTGGCTTCACTGTGTCATACATAAGGCTTCTTCTCAGGCGCAGCAATGGCTTTCTCCTTTGTCTGGTTGTCTCTCCTTGTGGGTGCTGCACAGGGGAGAAGTCACAGGGAAAGAAAGTCATAGATCTGCCTTGCTCCTGAAGCTCGGCAGCTTCTCCTGTTTAGTGGGAGATTTTATTGTAAAACTCTAGGAAAAGCAGCTAGCACCAGAAGAATGCACGTGCTCAAAGCCCTTCCTGTCTCATATCTGGCATCCTGACCATCGTCCAGGTCTGTCTTCCAGCATGGGGAGACAAAAGCCAGCCCCCAGAGGGCAGCAATACGGCTCACACATGGAGCTTGATGGCCAAGCTCATTGCTGACACAATGGCCCCCAGACCAGTCCGGTTTGCATAGGAACTCACGTCCAGATGAGGCCATGAATGTGCGTGGGACTGGTGCCAACACAGCCCAGAAAACAGGAGCACACACTCACATCAGCCACGTGGAGACCTGCTTCACTGTCCACGCCAGCAGCTGGGCTTTCGTGCCATGTTGCCACTGTCTAAAGGAGGGAGGACTCATGAAAGGCTGGACAGTGTAAGGGTCAGTGTCACATGATAAGAGCACCCCCACCCTCAGACAGGTGACGGTAAGTGTGACGTGTACATTCCAGTCTAAGTCTCCTGGGCTGGGAGGAGTCAACTCCTTCCAGGAGGCAGAGTAGAAAGGGATCTTTGGAAGTTGACAGGGGTTCGTAGTGGAGAATTTATTAAACATCCTGGAACACATACGTGGTTCTCCGCCTAACAGAAAATTTCTTTCACACACACCCCTTCTCCCCGGCAAACTCAGGGAAGATTCATTAAACATGAGATGTTGACGACTGTCCAGAGAGTGTTGGCATTTGGGCTGTGCCTCAGGTCTGTCTTTGGGTCATTCTCAGTTCCGTTTCTACTGATAACTCCTCAGTACTGCTCCAGGTTAGCCAAAGCAGGTGGTTGTCTACAGAGGAACAGAGCAGGCGCTGCCTTCCAGAGAGCGCTCAGTCTGAGTTCCCAAGGAGATGGCTGGGGGCTGTGTACGTGGTACCATGGGGTTCAAGGCGGTTCTGTGAAGTGTTCGATTCCTTGAGTGGTGTTCTGGCACCTGGACTATTTTCAATGAGATATGAGGTGGCAGAAAGACTGTGTGGTGGCCCCAGTGAGCACTGCAGATTTGAGGGGAAGCAGGAGGCAGCTCACTGGGCACAGGAGTGAACAGGCTTGGACACAGCTTCACCCTGCTCCACAGTCTGGCCTCCCCATCCCAGATGACCCACTTGCCCCTAGCGGTCTTCAGGCCCACTGCCCTCCATTTGTTCTGCTCAATGGTGGCTAAACTTAAGCATCATTATATTATTTTGAAGCCAGGAAGAAAAAGTCGCCTAACCTACATTATGGTTTTGTTTGTTTTGTCAGGATAGTGTTGGCCTGTAATTCTCATGGTTTTGAGGAAGGTGGAGTGTGCCAAGTCATGGAAGGCCTGGGTGGGCCTGAGGTCTGGTAAAGGGGTAGGGAGGTGGGTAGCAAATGGTAGCTACGGAGTGCGGTTCAACAGGTGGAAGGCCACCGAGGAAGATTGTCATGGGCCACCGACCAATGGTGAGATATGCCTGCAGGAAGAGTCTGGGGTTCTACTTGGAATAAGCCAGGAGACGTTATGGGGTGGAAGAGAGGACAAAGCTAAAAGACCATAACCACGGAAACAAAGCCCTTTGCATGGGTCCTGTTGCAAACTAACTTAGTAGGGTCATTGCCAAAACTAGGTTGGGAGGTCAAAGCAGAAATGGCCAAAAAGAGGGCTCAAAGGATCCCAACTGAAGTCTGGCCATGGGTCCATAGCAGTCACTCGAGCAGCCCCTGAGAGTTGCCATGGGTAACCCCAGTGGGCATACATACAGCCCCGAGCCCGTGAAGTGCAGGCACTGGACAAGCCCAAGCATGCCAGCTCTGAGCCCCTGCTCACTGTCTGGGCTGTCCTAGCTCCGATAACTCTGCTCATGACATTGGGACTCACTGTGCAAGCTAGGCACCAGGAGAGGGGAGGCTAGTGGTGACAAGAGTGCAGCGGCACCCAGGGTGCCCAGACCCCCTCACTGCCTGCGCATGCAGCTGCCCCGAGCACTAGCAGAAGCTAATTTCAACAGCCACCACTCTTCCCACTGCCCTTGATCCTCTGTGAGGTCCCAAAGTGTCTGTGCAGAGACAGAAGCAGCCAGGAATAGTAAAGTTAGGCAGTGAAGGTGAAAACCAGCCTCTCATACCCACAAGGAGATACATAAACAGCACTGTTTAATGGGAGCCACGGAGATGCACAGTCAGGAAGGGACCCCAGCAGCGAGCATCGTGAGAGAAGGGAATTCCAGAGTCTAGCTGTACAGAAATGGGTATCCACTTACACAGTCTCTGGACTTAGGATCCACCAGGAGTCAGCAAAGCATCCCGCTTGACAGGGAAGTGTGGGTGCTGACTGCTTCTGTGGATAGACAGCCAGCCACCAGCCTCGGACTCCCAATCAAGGCCAATAGGAGTTGGGTTCAGAAGCAGTGATGTCACATGTTGATGTAAACCAGTGTGACTATGACTTCACTGGTTGCCTGTCAGGAGATTTTTCGACCAGTGACATCTGCTCAGAGGGTTTTAGGACAGAAGCATTGTCTCTGAGAGTCCCTGTGTAGAAGAGTTCCAGGTTAGATGTCCTGCCCACCTGTAACTGTCACCACTAATCATGTGTCAGAGGCAGGGCCAGGGCCAGGAGCTCCTGGGATGTTGCCTTCCTTGGGGGTCTCTAATCCTGAGGGACTCTGAATTAGAGCTACATGCCAGTCAGATGAGTGTGATCGAGCATACATTATCTTTACATGTAAATGAGCATATATGAATAAAAACAATTAAGATTAATTCAGAGGCGTGTGTGCAGTGTTGGGGACAAAACCGAGAGCTTCAGGCATGCTCATCAAATGCTGTACCACTGAACTGTACCCCGGTCCCTATATTTGGCTTTAAGAAAACTTCCATATATAAATAGATTTGCAAGATGGGTGCACTGCGGGGATTTTCGTTTGTTTGTTTCTCTCGCTATACAAACAGAGGCCTCCTTGTATGCATGTCGGGATGCAGTAACGGAATGCCACAGGCTGGGAGACTTAACGGGAATCACTTAACCTCTCTCATTTCCAGAGACTAGAAGTCAGAGAGCAAGCCCCTGGCCTCTCCTGTTGCTGTTTAGGGACGGCCAACTCCATGCACTCACATCACCAGAGGGGAAAAGCAGACTCTGTACAGTCTGACCTCTGGGGACACCAGTCCTCTGGGGAGAGGGAGTACCTCACCCAGGAGCCTCCCTGCTCCCTGAGATGCTCATCTAGCTCGACATACAGCCCCTCCTGTGTTACTGTCCCCATGGCTTCTAGCCATGGTAGCAGCTATCTTTCTGGATGGGGTAGGGAGGGCTACAGACATGGCTCCGGGCCTCCCTATCCCACCAGCACTCATCCAACTCCCAGGATCCCAAGCATTCCAAACATAGCCATGGAGCCCAACAGCGCTGGGAGATCCTGCCAAACACTTCAGCAAGGAGATGAATTGGATAACGGAAGAGAAGCTTCTTCAAGGAATTGGAGCTGATCCAACCTCAAACATTTTTGTTAAAACAACATTTTCTGATTCCAAAGTACTAGGGTAGTTAACTTCTGTGTCAGCTCCAAACTGCAGGTGTGGGCTATAAAAGAAGAAGAAGAAGAAAAAGGAAAGGAAAAAGAAGAAAAAAACTTTGGTTGCTCAAGAATGTTAAAAATTGATGGCTTAGTGCACATGCTTGTTGGTGCTCGGCCAGTGTACAATTCACTGCAGCTTCCCTTCATTCTCAGTAAGACTGAGCAAGCAGCTGGGGGAGGGGAGGAAGGTCACCACCAGCCTGTCTTCCGTGCCCACAGGATGCTTAGGAACAGAGGAGCAGCTTGACCAGGGCAGCTTGTATCTCCTCTGCATGCAGGCTCCCTGCTGACAAGGTCTTACCTAAGGTTCTTCAAGGGGCATCTTGTTGTCTATCCAGAGGCATCACCTCGCTGTCTGCGCCCAGACTGCCCCCCTTTCTCAGGCATCCATGATCCCCCAGATTTTCTGAGGCAACAGTGAGGATTCCAGAAATGTGGATCCTGTATAGCTGCAAAAAAAAGTCAGACTAGGAAGGTAGTTGGCAAACATCTAAAGTATGTTTTATATCTTTCCACCTCAAAATGAGACAGCACGAAGTCATCTATCAGGGAAACAAGCTATATGCATATAGACACATGTCTATACATGCATGATACACATTACACATAAACACACAGATGCACACATGCAAAAGCAGACATGAGCAGGCATGAAAACACCTACTGTTTGACGTTGGGAGATCTGGAAGTCCAGAGTACGTAACAGCCTGTCCTGGCTGATTATGACCTGGGAGGCAGGAGCCGTTTTCCAAACGGTGGAGAGGGTCTGAGGATAGAGTCCTATGTCTGTGTGCTAACCCCCCACACACACTGTGGGCATCATGGGGAGTGTGCCACAGGACATGACCCCATCCCTGCTTCTGGAGAGCAGCTTACTTAGGACGTGGCTGCATGGCCCAGGCTGCCCCTGTCATCTTGGCCACATAATTTAGCCTTATCACCATACAGTGGGCTCCTGTCCCTCAGCTACATTTTGGTGTCAGGTATCAGGCTGAAGCAGGGAACACCCAAGTCAGGAATGCCACTCACTGCAGATGGAACAGCCACAGCCATCTCCTCCTGCCATCTCAGCGGGCCACAGATACAGCCACCTGCACTCACCCTCAGTTAACCAAGCAAGCGCCTGACATAACGAAATAGGAAGGTAAACACTGATCTTGATGTCGCCTGTCATTCCTGCCACAGTGGGGAAGCTAGGTGAATCCAGGCGGAGCTTACAGATGGAACCCAGCCTCCCGCAAGACACCTTGGGTAGGAGATGGGTAGGATGGGATTGAGAGGCACCTACAACCATTGCTTTATAGTACTTTCTTGCCACTAGCATTTGTCTTAGCTGTAAGGACCAGCTCCACCGGGATCCAAGGACTGGCTGGCCACATGGCAGCAAGCAGGGTCCAATCACATCTGGCCCCTCTTAGCTTCCCAGCTCAAAGCCTTCATCTGTAAGACGTAGGCCTGGCACACTTAAAGTCTAGCCTGACTCCTTTATGCTTTCTTTCCAACTTCCGTTTGCCAACTCTTCCTCTTGCCAGCTCCATGAACTTCGGTGTTGTTACTCTGAAGCGGCAAAGCCAGGTCATGACTTGTAAGTTGTCATGGACTTGCTTTGGGAACGACTGACATTTTCACCTGCACTGGGCACAGGAGATGAGCAGCTCAGTGCTGACCATGTGAGAGATGGCCTGCAGGGAGAGATAGCAGCTTCCAGGGGGAAGGGTTTGGGCCATGCTTGTGTGGTGGCGCAGGCAGCTCCGGAAGACTGGAGGTCTGGAAATTTCAGGAGAATTTATAGGTAGTGCCCAGCTGTGATAAATTTGCAAGAAAGCAGCACCAGCTTCTAGTAGCTTCTGTGATCCTTCAGGGGCTCCAGGCCTCAGGCTCAGTAGGAGTTTCCAGGTCTGGGACACCCTGGGAGAATGGCTGGAAGTACCATGTTAGACTCTGTCTTGTCCAGATACAGAGGCACAGCCTGGCTGAGGAGCAGGCTTGGGAAAGCCGCAGAAACGTCAAGGCCATTGTCTATGCCCAGTAGCATGAGACTCGAGACAGGGAAGCTATCACTGCCCCTCCTGTGAATGCCGAGTCAGTGAGGCGGCGGCAGCTGCTTCCTCGGAGGGCATGCATTCCCTGAGTGAGCGGACTTCAGCCGGCCCAGTTTCCATGCCACTCTTTCCTTCCTCTCCCAGTCTAGCCCCCTGCATGTAGCTGCTTGCCGATCAATACTTTATTTTTACGGAAATGAGATCATGTCGACTCTTTACTTCCAGCCCATCGACAGCCCTGCATCACATTAGAATAGAACTCTTCCGAGTGACCCTACGTGATCTGCCCACTGCTGGCCCCATGGCTGCACTGGGGGACTTAGCTCCAAGTGGACCTCAGCATCTCTGGCTTTTCAAAGTTTCCAGGTCTTCCTGGTCCACAGGTGTGTGATAAAGGGGGCGCCACTCCCCTGCACTTTGCCACAGCAGCTGGCTCTGCCCACACAGCCCCCTCTCCTTGCAGCTTGGCCACCCCCACCTGAACTCTGGACAGATGCCTCCTCCGTCCTCTGATCTCTCACAGCCCTGTCTGCTCACAGTCACTTCTCTGCGTTTTTTGCACACTCCACAGAGCTGGGGCCTGGGTTTTCCCCACTGGTGAATTCCTAATGTTTATCTCAAAGCCAGACGCAGAGCTAACAGAGCCTCCACACGGTGCACTGCCGTTGCCTGCAGTCTCCGCTGTGAGGCCGTGTGCGTGTGTGGAGATCCGCGCAGTCCAGGCGCGCAACGCACGTTACAGAGGGTAGCTGCAGTGTGCCCTGGGAGGAAGGCCCCACAACAATATCACGGCGCTACCCAGGAAGCGTTGCCAATACAGGCTTGATCCTCTTTGAAAGTGCGTATTGAGCATCAGTGTGCTAACCACTGAGCCTCTCATAAAACAGCATCTTCACCTGCAAGGAAACTAGACTTTAGCATTGAGATCTAAGGTCACCCACAGGCAGCGTTTACCATGCAGTCAGGAATTTTATTTCCATCCTTAGAGATAATAATAATAAGTGGTGTTTAGTTAGGTTTTTCTAAGTGCGAACAGTTAGCCTCACCTTTCTCACTGGTGAGATTTTCACTTCACTTAGACATTAGCCAGCGTTTTAATCAACATGTCCCTGTGTGGACCATCTGCATAATTGTGGTTGATTTCACCACGGCTGACATCACCCCTGACTGAAGGCTATGCAGACAAGCTGAGTTTGCGTGCACGAGAGTCGGGAGTGGTGCATTCTGATCGCAGGTGCTGGTTTTCACAAAGGGTACCCCCCATTGTAACAGTGCCCAGACCTCATGGGTATAGAACCCTACCTGTCACCAAAGACCCCTTACCTAGGCACGCAGCCCTATCCCTACCCCAGAAGGACAGCGATACAGCCACGGCGTCCCCTGAGCCGCCCACGGGTCATGCGCAGCACACTGGCCAGCATGTGAGCTCCTTCCTACCACCACAGGCGGCCCCACCGTCCAGGTAGACTGAGGGCCACTCGGTTAACCACGCTGCAAGGGAGTCACGCATGTCTCATCTTCTCCAAGAAAACCGGAGTTTCCAAATCGATACTCATTTCTGTTCCGGTGAGTTAGTGAAACAGGGGCCTCTGTTGGGGGTTCTATCTCCCCAATAAACTAAAGAATCTCCTTCAGTTCAGTCAGCCATCAGACAGGTAATGGCAGAGGTAAATGTGCCCAGTAAAGGGCCTCAGCTTGGGTAAGGGGGACAGCCCCTCAAACTGTACTGCTGTTGTTGAAGGGGGAGAAAAGAAAGGGGTGGCGGATGGCTAAAAGCACCCATTCCTCCTCATGCACAGCCTGTGCTCATATGTGATAGGTACGGCCAGCAACCTGTGGTCTCAGGAAAGAGAGAGGAAGTCCTAGAACCACCTTGTGATGCGGTTTCTTTAATCTTGCGAAAGAATGTCGCATGCTGTTATAGTAGAAAATGCACAGGACCCTGCCACCACAGCCCCGTGTGAAGGAGCTGTGCATGGCATGGCATGCCCCTTCCGTGATTCTTCTTGTGACCACGCACACGTACACACATGTGCAGTGATTCGCTGCGGCAGCAAGACTGGCATGTACAGATTCAGTACCTAGTGACCAGCACCCGCACCTGGCTATTCGACAAGCTGTCGTCATGACTGTCAATGTCTGAAAGCCACGATGGGGGCCATAAACTGGCTGTTAAGCAACTGGCATCAGGTTGCTTCTAATGTTTTTCAACATCGTAAGTAACATGATAATGAATGCCCTCACTCCTTTATCATTCGCCAATTATTTCCTTTGGTAAATTCTTAAGACTGTCAGGTCCCAATGTGCAGACATTTTAATAAACAGTGCATACAGTCCTTCAGGACAATTGATTATATATACATTCACCATTAGCACTTGAGAAAAATCTATTAAAACCTTTGGGCTTTGAAATGTAATTTTACCCAATTATAGTCTTGGAGATAACCCTAGTGACATTCATTCTTTTTCCCCACTGGGAAAAAAAAAATGTATTTTCATTCCTCATAATGACAAACAAATTTCAAAAAGGACAAAATTTTTCCTCGATTGGTTGTGGTTTTGTGTTGTTTGAGAAGCACTGTGGTTTTAAAAATAGTCACATACAACATTATTTCATCTTGTAATTTATCACGTGGCTTTTTTTAATTTGTTAGATGTGTCGCACTCTTTCTGGGATTCTTTGGCATCCATGTGGTTAACACGTGGCCTGGTCCCACATGACTGGATCAGGGGGTACTGATCTATCTAAAGCCCACTGATGGATTTGTAATCTAGTGGGCTGCTGTGGGGTGGGAGGTGGAGCGGGGCTGAGGGAAGCAGACTGCTTACAGGAGTGGCCTCCTCCTGTGTCTCCCTCTACTTCATGAGCACCATAGGGGACCCCTCCACCACGATTCCCCACCTCACTACAGACCCCAAACCAAAGAGACCTGCGATTCTGGCCTGACATCTTGGCACTCATGTAAACCTCTTCCTTCTTATGTTGTCCAGCTTGAATATTTGGTCATGCCAGCAAAGAGCTAACATGGTTTTACTAACACTTCCTTCAGACGTTTATGAAAGAGGAGGGTGGCACCAGGTGGCCTGAGGTGACCTTGGACCATGAAGGCAGAGCAGGAGGCTCTTGAGGGAGCGGCATCTCCTGGGTGGGAAAAGTCAGAGAAGGAACTGGGAGAGCTGTGCACACTAAGACAGGCTCTGAGAGAGCTGGTGGTCAGGACGAGGAGGGCATGCTTGGCTCCCCAGCAGGTGGCATGACAGAGACTCAGCTAGCAGGTAGGCACATTTCATGAGTACAGTTCTGAGTTGTGTATTAGCTAATTTTCTGTTGCAGCGATAAGACAACGCGACTGAGGCAATTTACGGAAAATAGGGCTACATTTTGGCTCACAGTTCCAGAGAGTTAGAGTCCATCATGGCAGAGCAGAGGTAGCAGGTGTAGGCAGCTGGGGTAGCTGCCATGACTCATATCTCAAACAGCAAACTGGAAGCAGAGAGAGCTAACTCAAAATGACCAATTCTTCTGAAACGCAAAGCCCACCTCCAGTGACGTACTTCCTCCAGTGAGACTGCCCCTCCTAATCCTCTCCAAACAGCCACCAACTGGGACCAAGGATCAAATTCCTGAGACTTACGAGAGACATCTCATCCAACCACCACAAGTTGTTTCTCCTTTTTATCCCCCTTATTTTATATGCGTGGGTGTTCTGCCTGCCTGCGTGTATGACTGTATACCACATGGATGCAGTGCCTCCACAGGCCAGAAGAAGGCATCAGATTCCCCTGAAAACAAAGTCATAGGTGTGAGTCACTATGTGGTTGCTGGGAATTGAACCCGGGTTCTCTGGAAGAGCAGCCAGTGTTCTTAACTGATGACCCATCTCTCCGGCCACCTCTCCTCTTTTGTGACAGGGTTTCGCTATGTAGTTCAGATTGCCCTTGAACTAACTGTCCTTCTACCTCTGACCTGAAAGCTGGGGTCACAGCAGCTGCCACCCACATGGCTCCGAATCATTCCGGCAACAGTACTTTAATGCTTTTCTGCTCGCTCTCTCGCTTTTTTTTTTCTTCTTACTTGTTAAAGCTGTTCCAAAGGACCCAGGATAAAGCAGAGACTCAGTTTTTCTGGATTCCCAGGTTAGGACTTGGCAAGACTGAGGATTCAGTGTCTCTTTCAAGGTTACTGTAAAGGGAAAGAATCCTGTCACAGTGCTGTGGCAAGAACAGCAGAGGACTGGGCTGGGCGTGAGCATACAGTCAGTGTTTCACTAAAGGAAGTCGACGAAGATGAAGATATCTGCAGGATCCTTAACAGTGTCAACACGAGACTCTCTCTGAAGTGAAATGGGCTATGCAGGATTTGTGATAGGCCAAAATCAATAGCGGCAGATCCGCGTCAGTAAAGGGACCTAATCCTTCCAGAGACTTAACCGATTAGCCTCTCTGTGGCTCCCTCCGTGTGCTTATCTGGGGCACATCTCTGGGAGGAGTAAGAGGGCGCCTGGCAGGGAGGGTGAGCAAGGCGCAGCGAGCTCACATTATGACCCTTCTGCTGGAGTAGGTTACGGGAACTGCACATTCTGGTTCTTCACCGGCTGCTGAGCCTCCTGCTAGCTAGGATACAGCACAGCAATCCTGGGGTAAGGCACGGCAATTCTGGAGTTCACCCGGTTGCTGAACTCTGCTGTGCTTTTCTTTGCATGGGAGCTGAAGTTCGCTGGCGTCTCTCTGCTGGGGTTTCAGGGCGCACCATCCCAGAGTGTCTCCTCTTGAGCGCACAGGTGTCCAGGTGCATGAAATACAGTTCTTTCCCTTGAAGAAGGAAGTCTCGCTGAGCTATTATAGTATGATGCCTCTATTACTGTAAGAGAAGAACTGAGATGGGTCATGAATAGAGGAAATAGTGGTCTGTGTACCTCAAAACTTTGGAAACTTAAATTCCAAAGTACCTTGCTTCCCAGGGACCACATCCTCATGACAAGAGAGAAACCACAGGGGGAGACAAAAGCCAGAAGGAAACGGGGGGGGGGGGAGGATAGCCTTTGGACTTCCCACTGGGACCCACATCTTAAGCACTCCACCACTTCCCAAAAGCTACACACTGATGACCAGGCTCCCAACACCCCAGGGGGCCTCCCAGCCATTCCTCCTCTGTGGCAGCCACTAAAAGTTTTCCTACTACAGGACAGATGAACGATCAGAGGGAAGGAGAGGGTACAATGTGCCCCTTCGCCATGGCCACCGTGGCATCTAGCTGTTGGTTCTGAACCAAGTGAGGGGCTTGGGTGACAATGGTAAGGCAAGGGAGTTATTTCCACCCAGTGTCCCTATGAGACCCGCTCCACCAACCCTGCCCAGTGCAGAGAAGCCCATGAGCATCTGAGGGAGCAGAAGGGCTGGAAAGGAGCCTCCCAACAGAGGAACCTTCAGAGCTCCCCAAGTGTACCCGACACTCAGGGCACCGGTGCGTTCTGAGGCTCGCACAGCCAGGAGATGCCAGGCCTGGGCCAGTTAGTCCCAGAGCACACCCACTCTTGAGGCTAGAAGCCTTCCTGGCATGCCGTGTGGACCCTGTGCACTCCCTTCTCCTGAGGCTGATGGAGGGAGTCCCTGAAGCATGCTTGGAGGTTACCATGGCTCACTATGTCTTCATGGGAGCAGTCCTCGGCCTGTTGAAGCGTTAGTTCACATGTGTGCAGGGTTTAGTTCACATGAAAGCAGGGTTTTCTGGACCTGTCTTGTCCCTCTAATATTCTTTGCCCTGAGTCACCAGGTGGGTTATGGTGGGGACAGAAGCTATTGTGAAGCTTTGTCCCGGCCTGGCAAGCAGAAATGGCTGCATCTCACAGCCACCCTGTGAACCCCCTGGCACAGCCCCTGCCAGTACTGGTAAGCTCTGAGCTCACTAGAGGGCCAAAAGAACAGAGAAACTTACAGAACTAAGTTGAGCCAGCTCCACTTCCAGCCCTGCTGCTGTCCTCTTGGTGCTCCTGAAGAGAGCCGTCAGCAAAGGGCTCAGCTCACATGCTCACTTGTCTGACAGAAGGGCCTGGACAAGTCCACCTCAGGTAGCCTGGCTCTCTGGTGACCAGTCTGGTAAGACAGTGAGACACGCCAAAGGCAAAGAAGGCAGGAAGCCCCCAGGGAACCATTACAAGATTGTGGCAGTTTGAGTGTAAGATGTTCCCCGCAGGCTCATGAGTGTTGTGTAACACTGTTCCTGGGCAGATGTGAACAGACCAAAGTACAGCTACACCAAATTCCGTTGCCAAACCAGTACATTCTATTGGGGCTACTTAAAGAAATATGGGTGAGGCGTTCCATGAACAGAAGAGACTCAAGGGCAGCTCTATCACCAAATGCCCGCCCCACCATGGGTGGCAAATCACAAACTCTAGAAACCTGGAGCGTACTGCGCAGCCTGCAGGCAACTCGGGCTGGAAGTGTCCTTTCCAGGTTGCACAGTTGTCCTCTGCTTCTTCTGGGCAGCTAAGCTGGTCTAAGGGCATCTCTTTGTAGATGTTCTTGTATATGCTGGGGAGGGAGAAGGTTAGTTAGTCTGGTCCATTTTAGGGACTTCCTGAAGCTACTGAGTTGCTTACTTCCTGGGCTTAAGGAGATTCCCAGTGAGATGGAATGTTTCGCATCTCCTTTGGACATACTGTGTTTTAAGGAGCTTTCCTCAAAGACAGAAGGTTTTGTCTCAGGAAATTAATACACAATAATGTGTTAATGTGTTTGAACTGTTGGTCCCAAGCTGGTGGCACTACGCTGGTATTTTGTGAAACCTTTAAGAATTGAATTATCAAGGCTTATGGAGCCCAGCCCTGATTCCTGTCTACTTCCTAAGAAGGCATTGAGTCTTACACACACACACACACACACACACACACACACACACACACTTCCACAGCCCTGAAGCTGCTCTGCTGGCCACCATGGCTCCTTTTCTCCATGATGGACTATTTCTTCTCAAACCATGAGTCCAAATCATTCCTTCCTTTAAGTGGCCTTGGCACAGAGTGTGACTGGGAACTTCCTTCTCCACAAGGACAATCTATGAGGGACTCCTTTGCATGTATGGGGTGGAGCCGATCAATCCTGTGTAATACCAGACAGTAAGATGAACGGCGTAAACTCAGAATTCTCTTGGAAGTCTCTTTAGTCCAACCAAGGCTCTGCAGGGATCTGGTGCAGGTGACTGAGCTGGACTCAGGTGATAGGCAGGTCTCTGGGCAGATGTCCATACATGGTAGTCCATGCCTCAGTAATTGCAAGATCTTAGGAGGCAGACTGGAGAGTCCATATGGGTGCTGCCTCTAGGAAAGGAAGCAATCTAACTCCTCCTTACACACTGGGCCTGCCCTGCCCCCAAGGCCTGTTCCCGTTTCACACAGCTCAGCACTGAACAGTGACATCAAAAAGCAATAGCATCCTGAATGAACCATTACATCCTAAAAGGCCACAAAACTCAAAACTAAGCAATAAAAACCTCTAGCTGCATCTTTCATTTTAAGGATCCGGCTTATAACAGCTTTGTTCCTTCTGTGCTTCGGGTAGTCTCAGTCGTGTTAAGCATGTGAGCTTCTCCGTGGGGCAAGGGACCCTGTTTGTCATGTCCAAGGGTGGGGATTGCCAGGGTGGGAGCCATGGGCTACAGAACCCCAGAGAGGGTTCTCTTCATAAGTCTAGGATTGAATCCAAAGCAGGGGAAAGAGCAGCCACATGGCTGCAAAGCACAGATGGCCCCTGACAGAGACCCTCCCAGCATACCTGCCCAGGGGAATCGATGTCCCCAGGTGGTGCTCAGGGATACCTGAATGACGGCTCAGTTCCTCTGCACAGACTTCTTACCCACAAATATTTAGGTCTCAGCTGCAGCACATCATAGAGGCCGGGGGACAGGTTAAGGACTCACAGAGCTTCTATGAGCTGAACCAGGCCTGAAACATTCGTATCACCTCCCGCAGTGTTCTCTGGTAGCAGCCCACCCAATCCCATTCATCCTGTGGACCGAGCCTAACTAGCTTCCCACATCTGTCCCATCTATCCCTCACCGTCCTCTCTCCACATTCCTGTGAACACCTGAGCTGCTGCCTATTTCAGATGAAAAATAATCGAAGCTGTACCAGCCCCATGAGGCTCGGTACTGTACTGGCTTACATAGCTAACTTCTCAAATTCCAGGAAACAATCCTATAAAGATTCCTATTTTCCCAAAAAGGGAATTGAGATTCCAAAGGGTTCAAGATCTCTCACTGGAAGAGCTGCTTAGTCTGAACTTGGACTCCAGCTCCTATAAGCAGCAAGGCCCAGGGGGCTGTCTGGCCTTCATTCTGCCCCCTGAATACTGCTGGCCTAAAGGCAACCTGGCCACCTTCCTCTTTGTCTGCATCGAACAGCTCTGCCTGCCCCGGGGACAGAGGCCACGCTCCCTACCGTGTCTCTATCCTGTCTCTGTCACTATGAGCAGAGCTCAACTGAGCACCCCCGGCCTCCAACTCGAACAGGAAGGCCTGCGGGCATGTGTTCTGTCCTCATTAAACAAGCAGCATTTAATAACCATAATTAATTCACTGTGCTGTTCCCGTAAATCAGACACATTAGACAGAAGTCAGCAGACGCTGTGATAAAGTCACCAGGCATCTTGATCATTAGAGGCTTGCGGTGTGAAGATTTGCTGCACCTGGCCCTGGCTTCCACAGCCCGGCCTTCTCCTCTGCACTTCTGCAGAGCTGCAGGCTACTCAGGGCCTGTGTGTTTGGCTGTCTGAACATGGGCTTGTGTTTGTGTGGTCTTCAAGGGCCATGCGGAGCTCACTAGCATTTTATATGATCTCCTAACTAGGTGTCAGCATTTGGCCTTTGGAGCTCTGTGGACATCTAGATTCCCACACAGTGTGAGATCATAGCCCCCTTTTTTCCCTCTCTACGTTGCCTGCAACGCAGTAGGGTACCTGTGCCTCCACGTCAGGTGGTCCCTCCTTCCCCTCCAAGCACCTCGAAGCAGTGGATTTTACAGGAGAGTCACAGGCAAGGAAACAAGGGGGGGATGAGTAGAGCAAATGGAAGTGATGAGGGACATTCCTGGGGCCACTCTTACAAGCCACGGTGCCATCTCTGCTTCCCTGCCGCGTCTCCTCAGCCCTAGGGAGCAAGGTGGGAAATACGTGGATGAGTAGCTCCAATAAACCTGCGTGCTCAGCCCCTGCTGACCCTGGTCATCACAGTGACAACGGCAGCAGCTTGCGCTGTCATGCCCTTCCTCTGTGCTGGAGCCCGTGGGGACACAACACCAGCCTACATAACTCAATACTTTGGGGTACTTTCACTACCTCCACCTCACAAATGGCAAAAGTGAGGCCCAGGGAGGTTTCTTGGAAGAAACTTGCCCAAGATCACACAGCCGAAAAGGTTGGGAACAGAGTTTCAACCAGGCAGTCCGGGCCTGTGCTCCCAATGGTGTGAGAAGTGCTCAGATGTGTGTGGAGCCTGGAGACCCTTCTGGAAGTTTCTCCTACTGCTCTATTCTCGGTGCTTTGGGCAGAAGGGCCATGAGGAGTGCAAAGGCCTGCGTTACTCTAGTCAGTGAAACAGAGCTGCTTCAAACTGCATGCTTGGAGCAAGTGGGAGTCAAGTGGCTGAGGCAATACCAGAGCCTCCCAGAGCTTTCTACTGTATTTCTATATCCAGAGAAAAATCAGGTGGTTGGTCCACGGCTTTGCTGTTCAACTGGTCACTAGTTAGATGACAGCCTACAGTGGCATTCCCAGCATGGACTGCAGCCCCACATGCCTGGTGGAGGCAGGGTTTGTGGCTACAGGATAGAAGTCAGTGGGCTGAAGACAGCAGAAAAGCCTGCAGCCAGGAGAGAATAAGGCCTGGTCAGAGATGGGTGCCCAGTTCTGGTGTAGCCACGTGCTTTCCAGAAGCTGTGGGTGTGAGGAGAGGATGAGGAGAGGACCGGTTATACGGTCACTCTGCCCCAGGTTAACATGGAGGAACAGCGCCATGTCTGAGATAAGGGAAACACACCTGACCATCACACAGCAGTCACCTGGACTCCAAATAGACAGTTTTTTGGGTCTCTGTGTATATATGGCAGAGCCATAGGCAGGAGTGTGGAGGGCCCTTGGCTGTTCCCCAGTCATGGCTCCCACAGCCGCTTTTCCCTCCTCTCTCCATGACCTGCTTAGGGAGCAGAGGCTGGGCCTGGGGAAGCAGATCCAGGAGAGGACCATGAGCTGTCCCTGCAGAGCCCCAGGCTATCCCCAGACTGTCTTCCTATGACAGACATAACCACACCTATAACATAACCCAGAGGACATATTTATTAAATGATTCCTTGGGGCAAAGAGGGAGGAAGGCGCTGTGTCTACAGCTCAGTGAATGTCCACCTTCTCTGTCAGCAGCCAGTGGGAGCTGGGGAGCCTGCCACAAACCAGACAGCATCAGGGCGGCTAAGATGGCGAGTGAAGAAGTGGTGTGTGTCAGCAGTGTGTGCGATGGGGAACAGCTCAGAAGAACCCCTGGGGCTCTGCCCACAGTAACACTCCAGGCAGCTTTGTAACATGTGCCACTTGGTGGCCTCAGCCTTAGCCCAGACAGGCAGCTGCCATGGCCTGAGTGAGGGTAGATTTCCTTCTAAGTCAGGAGCTGGCTGCATGGCTTTGGCTTATTTGTAAGAGCCTAGCCTGGCAGCCTGGGAGTGAACAGAGAAGGTCAGAGAGAGCTGGAGTCATCTTCCAGGCAAGAACTGATTGCCCAGACAGACTGGCGTCCCTGAAGATGGCCGGACAAGAAAAGACACAAAGCCAGAAGAGCAGTATGTACTGATAGCTGTGTGCATCAGGGGAGGAGGCACGCAGTCCCATTGTCCAGGCTGGGCTCAGAGAATACCAGTGGTCACTGAATAAACAAATCATTTCTATCCAACAGCCTCTAGGTCCCTTGGACCACACTAATATCTTAGATGCCGCCAGCACCAGGACAGGCATGTGTCACAGTGCTGTTGAGAACAATCACAATGCCTCTGTTTGTGGCAGTGTCCTTTGGGGGTATCTATTGTTCTTGTTTCTACTGCATTGTGAAGACAGGGCATGGAGACATCAACTCAGGACCAAGGAGAATGGGCAGGCAAAGCCACTGGGTTCAGTCTCCGCTGACACCACACAGCATCTGTGCCTTCCACCCCAGAACTGATCTGTTGGGAGGGTGTGTTGAGGCAGGGTCCTCTGTCTCTGCCCCTATCTTGAACTGCACACGCTACTGCTTCTTGCTGCCCCTCAGGTACTGGGGAAGTTGAAAGACCCTTGTCTGTTTACTCCTGCATTGTAGGTCAAAAGCAGACTGAGAAGTCTGGGGCCCAGGAAGGCTTGGAGGAATGAGATCCCTAGCTGCAGCAGGAAGGCTGCATCCCGACCCACTGCCTGGATGCCATCTACCCTTCCTATTGAGCCCCTAAAACACAGTTGGACCAGGAGTGTTTAAGACAGCATGCTGGAGGCCAGAGCACTGGACCTGACCCCCACAATTACGCCAAGAGACCTGAGAGCAGGTTGGAAATGGAGATTCTTAAAGTTCAGTGGCCCCTGAAACACAATTGCACAGAGGTGAAGCTGTGCCGGGCTCCTCCCTGGCTTTTCTAGGGAGCTCCCAGGCAACTGCTCAGAGCTGTTTTCTCTCCATACCTGCCCCATTCCTCATCCCCAGGTCCATCTACAGGAAATCACAGGCCATCTCAACCTGGAGAACACTCTTATTGGACACTGTGTACCAGTTTCCAAAGCCAAGAAAAATATCACACTGCAGATCTTCAATCCCCTTGCTGGAGAGTCGGAAACAGGAGGAGCCCTGGGATCTGCTGGCCAGATGGTCTGGGTTAGTGAGTTCCAGGTTCGGAGAGAGACCTGTCTCAACAGATACGGTGCGGAGTGATTGAGGATGACACCTGATGTCAAGCACACACATCCGTGCCTACACATACACATATGCACACACCCACATGAGTACATGCTTATACCATACACACAAATGTACACACCCTCCCCACAGAAAAACAACAACAACAAAATGATCTTGCTGATGCCCGTTGGAGAGAGAAAGTGACATGGACGGAAGAAGTTTCTAGAAACAAATAATGATAGCCACACTGCCTGAACAAAAAGGCTTCTGGCAAATAAGCTGGAAAATTGGAGTTACTCCCTTCAGCTCATGAGTGTGGGTTCAGTAAGTACCATTTCTGTCTCTCTTGGAAGGAGGCCACCACAGACATTGCCACCCACAGTCCTTCACCGAGGCAATCAGGGAGGTCAGACCCCACAAAGCTGCCGTCCATCCCGCATCCATCCATCAGGGCAGCCGTCTCTGCCGCTGGCTGGCCAGGATGCTCGCTGCTCAGCTTGGAGACTGTCCCTGTGCTGTGCGACCTTGAGAAGTTAAGGGTGACACTAAATATTTTTCAGTAGGTCTGAACTTTCAAATTGTCTTAGAAGAAGGCATTTCCACGGGTGGATGCCCAGTGTGGCTCTGGCCACTGCACTGTGTGCTTGGGGATATCAACAGCTCTGTGAGGCCTGCGTGTGTAAGGTACGGAGGGTGCGGAGGAGTGTGAGAAGTGTGGAGGAGTGTGGGGGGGTGTCAGGGCTGTGCAGGGCGCGCTGGGGCACCTGCCAAAGGCTGAGGCTAAAAGATCTGCCTGCCTCACTGTGCCATGTGTGACCCCTGGAGGGAGTGGCTCCCAGCACGCTCCCGTTCATTCATGTTTGATGAAGTGTGCGCACAGCCAAGGGCTGCCACTCACCGTTACAGTGCACTCAGGTGACAAAATGTGAGATTTAGCTCTGACCTTTGGGTCCCTGCAAACAACTGGTGGCATTGTGGGCCGTTTGAACAAGTCTCCGCCTGGGCTGCAACCTCCAGTACAGGGTTGACATGACTTCTCAGTGTCAATACAATGTGTCCTTACACAGGACATGCTATGAAAGTGAAGCCTGAGGGCAGGTTCTTTTTCGAAGGGTCGGTGCAGACTTGAGCTGGGAGGGCCAGGAAAACCAGGTCGTGAACACCTCAGGCCATCAGAAGCTGCACCCTAAAATACTCACTCTCTCCAGACACAGTAACAGGAGGCAGGGTAGGCAGGGCGAAGCAGCACAGCCCAGCAGAAATTCGGACTTTGGGAATGTCTAGACCCAGGGGCCTGGGTGACCCCATCAGGAAGATGGCACAGATTCCCTGTGTTGGCTGGGTTTCTGCCTTTCACCATCCCATGTGGATCTTCGGCTACTCCTAGAACTGAGCCTCACTAGCATCGAGTGACTGTCCCTTCCCTCTTAATTTCAGAAAACTGTTAAGAGTGAGAGTCAGTGACCCAGACATTGTGGTGTGATAACTCCTGACCTGTTCATGATGGTTTAGGTCTATGCACTAGCCAGGCTAGGATCACATGTCCTCCAACAGGGCCAAGCATGAGGCCAACCCACCCAACCAGATGGACTAATAGAGATGATGGGAGGTCCCTACAGTCACCGTCAACTTGAGGAAGGAGGCATCAAAACCAAGTGCCCACCCCCACCCCACCCCACCCCCAAAGAGCTGTGGCATGCATGCCCAGGCACAGGAGGTGGAAGAAGGCCATCCAGACATGGAAAGCTGACGTAGCCTTTCAGGGTTATGTTAGGCATGCTGCCTTCTGATGATGTAGAATATAGGTGGCAGATAATGTCTGCAGGGTAAAAAGCCACAGGCATATTTGCTGCAGCTCTGTGGCTCCTTCACCAGGACACAGGCTTCTAGGAGATGAGACATGAGAGTGAACTTAGGTTACCTGTGTGTGGCACTAACCATGGTCCCTTTCCCTACAAACGTGTGGTCAAATTTCAAATCCAGGTGCAGAGCCAGTGTTGAGGTGCTTATGGTAGAGAAGTGAAGGGATACAAGTGTGATGGATTGACAGGTGGGAGGTGGATGGTTGATTGGCATGTGATATGTCATGGGTATAATATAGATGGATGGATGGATTGATCAATAGATCGATCAGTTGATTGACTGGTCAATTGATGGATCAATGGATGGTGGCAAATGAAAGGATGATGCATAAATGTTCGGGTAGGGTGGATGGGGATAGGATAATAGAGGTGGGTGGGTGGATGGATGGAGTGATGATGGATGATGGCTGGTTGCCTGAATGAATGGAGGAAGGAAGGAAGGAAGGAAGGAAGGAAGGAAGGAAGGAAGGAAGG
>NW_026596234.1:2056751-2105686 GCF_907164565.1 Psammomys obesus | reverse complement strand
AGGAAGGAAGGAAGGAAGGAAGGAAGGAAGGAAGGAAGGAAGGAAGGAAGGAAGGAAGGACAGATACACAGGTAATCTATCCCCAGGGAACACCAGTGTTCCTTCCATACATGATAAGAATACACATAAGTTTCTGTCCCTGACCTGGAAATCTGAAGACGGATTTAAGCAATTAAGCAAATCTTTCCCATGAAGAGCCCTTCACAGTCTAACAAGCAAGACCTAGTCATAAGCCCTGTGAGAGCAAGAACATCTGTGGAATGCCTTCCCTAGCTCTAGCATCTGGCACTGTAGCTAAATGATCAAGTGTGCCCCCCAGACAAGGCAACCCTGAGGTGTATGTTCTGAGCAGATGGTGTCTGGCGTGAGATGGTGAAAACTTCTGCCATGTGTGCGAGGGTGCTGAGCAGGTCGTTGGGTCACTAGCAAGGACTGGAATATTAGGGAAAAGAATGAAAGGTCCCTCTGAGAGAAGGTGTGGCCAAAGCTGCCCTATGTCTCTGCAGAGTTGTCTGTCCCTTGGTGTTACAAGACTAAGAACAGAATAGAGGCAGACCAGGGGTTGGGGTTGGGGGGAGAAAACCAAGGATAGAGTACATGTTTGGCCCCTGGTTCCGGTAGGAACTAAGAACCTAAAGAGAAGTATGAGGGCTGGAATGACTTTAAGACCCTCTCAGTCTGGTCATGGCTGCGTCCTCTTCTCTGAAGGAATGTAGACAAAGCCCAGGCCTGCATCCTCCTCGTATGCCATCCTTCCCTGTCTCCTTTTGAAAGTTCCACGGTAAAGAGATCGTATGAGAGGGAGTGGTCCAGGCAGGCCTGCATCACGTATCCCTGGAAAACAGAGGTCATGAGAAGCCTGTCAAGTCTCACCTCACATGGATGCTAGGGTTGGTATTCCTGAGAACGGCTTCACCCTTGGCAGGGTCTTATTATGCCGTGTGTGTGTGCAAACCGGGGATGCTGTTCTTCAGTCTTCACTATCTCCCACAGGCAGGGAGGCCAGCCTGGCAGGTTCTTTATCCCATTCTCATGTCTTTGGTTCTTGGTGCTCTCGGGGCACATCCTGAAATGATTTCAGGGCTGTGGAGCTACCCACAGAGCAAATAGCACACTCTGGTTACCCTGCTGCTAAGGAAAAACTAAGAATGACAGCTCTCCTGGACCACGTGACAGGATGGGATGGAGGCTAGACAGAATGCCCTTTAGGGAATGCAAGTTACATGGCCATCTTGCCCAGTGGCCTGCTCAAAGCTCATGCTTTTCAAGCTTAAGTTTCACCGTAACAGGAATGAGTGAAATCATCCAAGGAAGGGCTAGGGCCAAGCCAAGCTGCTCATGAGGTGAGAGGTATGGACAGCTTCTGGGAAGATGCCTGATCTCAGATCTTCTCTCTCCAGCTCACGGTTTATTCAAATAAGCTTAAATTGAGACTGCAGGACCAACACAGCATAGACCAACCTGAACAGAATACGAAGCAACCAGAAGAGAGTGAAGAGGACCCCAACATGGGAGTGTGTCTTCTAGAAGGAAGAATAATGCTACAGAGCTGGGAATGGTGTTCCAGCCAGGCCCCTGACAGAAGGGCATTTGGGTTGAAAGGGTAAATGTCAGCTAGAAGGCAGAAGTACAGAAGCTCATGGGTGGAAGAGCTCATGCCAGTCACTGGGAACAGGAGGTGCAGGGATCCAGGGCCGAGGTCAGGACAGCCAAGCTCTGAGGGCCTTTTACCTGCCCATCAGCTCACGGAGATGGTATCTCTCCATCCACGTGTGCTGCCCCTGGCACCCTGAGTTCTCCAGGAGCCACAGTTAAAAGATTAGTCATCAGAAAGGGTCCATTCTAATACTGCACATTCTAATGCTGCTGCTCATGAGCAATTGACACTGGTACAGTCTGCAGAGCCCAGGTGTGTGTTCCACACTGTATAACCCCCCAGCGCAGCTAAGGTGTCCTGTGAGACTTTTTCCCAGGGAGACATAGAAAAACATCAACACTGCCCCCCTAGACAGGGCACCCACAACCAAAGAAGCAATTCCAGCAAATCCGACTTGGTGGACTGAAGGGCTGACTGAAGTGACTGGAAGTAGCATGGAGGACTCAGAGGTAGATGTATATCCTCAAAGAGCCCACTGGAGTTCGGGGCCACCTCACAAAGTTGCAGTCCTGGCACTCCCCGCACCACGCACAAGCAGCTTAAGGGTCAGAATCTCCTCCCCAGCAACTGCTCACTGCTCTTAGAGCCTTGGGAAGGTCCTGTGAATCTTATATATTTTGGTTTTTTCAGTCTTCTTGGTCTGTCATCTCCCTGGGTCTTGTGAACCTCCATCCTCCCTCCAGGAGGGAGGGTTTCAATTTGGAGGTAGTTGATATACAACAAAGCGCTAGCTAGCCAGTTTCGTTGGCTCTGGAACACCCCGTAGCAAGAGGGACAGTGAAGCCTCCGATCCCAGTTCAGGATTAGAGATGCACTAAGACATTTCAGATTTGCCTCCTGCTCCTGCTGACTGTATTCTTTAGTCAAGTTTGGCACCCCTTCTTTGACCTATTGCCTATGGCTTTTGCCCTTGGCTGAACTGACTAAGCAGTTAGAAGAGCCCCCAGAGCCTGGCAGCCTGAGATAATCCTGTCTGGACCTTCAGGACAGGCCCTGCTCTCCATCAAGACAAAAGGGGAAATGATGGGTACAGGGGAAATGGGATGCCATCTTAGGTTCCCCCTACCAGCTTCCAACTTCTGCGTGTACTGTGTGGGGTGGTGGGACAGCTCGCACCATGCGCCACCCCTACCACTGAGAAGAAAACAGCCATCCTGTAGGGGTCCTGGCCTGGCTCAGCTTACCTCTGGCCCTTCAAGTCAGAACCTTCTTCACGGAGCTTTCCAATTCTCTCTTACCTGCCTGGCCAGCACCTGGCTGGAGCTGCCTGGATTCAGGCCCCACCCCACCCTGTCCCCCTCCTCCAGAGCAGCACAGGCTCCTCATGCTGCCTGAACAGATGTAACCAGGATGTGCTTGTGTGGTCAGAGGCACCAATAGCTGGAGGCCTGATTGACATACTCGAGAGTATGGATTGGGCAAAATTGAAGATCAGGCTGCAGAGCATACAGCCTGGATAAGAGCCCTGGGGCATCGGGCTGTGCTGTGTGTGGCTAGAGAAGAGCACCCAAGGACAGTGTTCGAGGAAGAGAGAGGGAAAGTGGGGAGGTTCCCACATCAGGCATGATTACAATGGTGAGGAGCAGACCGCTGGCCAGCAGCTGAAAAGGATCTCTAGGGCCAAGTCCTTACAGCTGGCTGGGGCAAAGCAAAAGCAGGGCCCTCCACCCCCACCCTGTAGCAGCTGGGGGGGGGAGGTGAGAGAGGCATGTAACCTACTTAAGAGGACAACCTGCATGTGATACATTAACAGCACCATTTGCTGGCTAAGAATGTGCTAAGTGAACAATACCAAGTGCCAGGAGAAAGCCAGATCTGTCTTTTCCTTAGGACCTTCCAGGCACACGACTCAACAACACCCAGAGCACTCTGGGGTTTTGTTAATGTGTGAGCGTTGGTGCTAATGCATGGGCTTGAAAATATACAGCTGTCTTCCTTTAAAAAAAAAAAAAAAAGAAAAAGAAAAAGAAAAACCCAACAGTACTTCACACATTGTTTCTTTCCTCACAAACTAAGACAGGATTTTTTTTTTTTTTTTTTTTTTTTTTACAAGTCCTTCCCAGACAGGTCCAGGTATAGAGAGGTTGGTATGACCCATGAGATGGCAGTGGGCTACAGACAAATACACAGGTGGTAGGAAGGGCAGTTCATGCGGACAGTACACAGGGGACAGGTATGAAGGCAGTGGGTATGTGCTGGTATCCGTGTTTTATACATACCACCCACAGGGGAGGGCTAAGTACAAGGCGTAGATGTAGAGACATGGATAGAGACCTATCATTTTTGCAAGCTGGGATCTGCTTAGTTCAAAGTCCTTGCAGGAGGATGTGGGCAGGAGAGCTGTAATCATGGTAACAGGTATCGTGCAGTGTGGACTGAGGTAGACGCCCTGACATCCCACCATTAGGAACAAACATTACTACCCATCCCTGTTTAGTATCTGCTAGTCACATGTGCTACAAGAGCAAATGGACACCCAGTAGGAGGAGGCTTCAGGCACCAGGAACATATTCTCTCACAACCCTGGAACCAAATTTGAAATCAAGATATCTGTTGGAGTTTGTTCCTCTAGGGCACCACGGCATCTGTTCCAGGTCTTTGGGAAGCTTCTGGTGGCTCTGTTTCCCTATGCCTTCTTCTCCACCTGCCTGTGTTCTCGTCTTCCCTCCCAACCATGTTTGCCTTGACTGAGCCCACAACCTCATTGCCATTGCTCAGTCACATCCTCACCTAGTGGGGAGGGAGATGGCCCAGAGGGGAAAGTGCTTAGCACCAGGCACAGGACCAGAGTGTTCCATTGCGACAAAAATCCAAAAACTCAGGTGCAATTGACCCCAGCACTGGGGAGGCAGAGACGGGAGGATCCCGGAACTTACCAGCCAACCTGTGCAACTGAATCTGTGAGCTCTGGGCTCAAGGAGAGGGAGAGAGTGTGTGAGAAAGACAGCCAGTGTTGACCGCTGCCTTTCATAGGTGAGCAAACACCCACACACACCAGCACCACCACCAGCACCAGCACCACCACCAGCACCAGCACCACCACCACCATACACTCACGTATGCATACACCCAGGCACAATTTTAGCAGTCAGAAACCTAGCACGCCTCCATACACTCCCAGCTGTTTGGGGCTTCCTGTCTTACCAGCAGTGGAAGGGGAGGAGTTCTGCTATCTACAACACGACTTATGTCCCCTGGAGATCTGCGTGCATCTCCGAGGGGCTAGATTCTCTTGGAACAGAGGGATCCGGGTGGCCCATTTCCCTTCCTTCTCTTCCCACTCACTCCTCCCTGGGGGCAAATGAGCTGATGCCCACTGAGGACATCAGCTTTAAGTTGAGCCACTTTGGAAAAATGCTCAGCCCATGCCCTGTGTCCATTAACAAGGCTGGCAATGGTGTCACTGAAGGGAGTGCTCGTGGGCCCTCTAATATCCCAGGACTCTTCTCAGTGGAAGAAACACCCACCTCCTATGCTAACAGCTTTTTCCCTCTTTCAGCCACATAAACCTGAGGCATAATTTAATGTGAATTACCTACAAATTGTATACAGTGCTTTGCAGCTAAGAAGCTTTTTGCAGGGCTCGGTATAAATTTTCTCCTTTGTCCAAATCCTACAAAATCCTCTTTCTGAATTGTTAAGATTTTTCTGCCATGCATAAAAATGAGGCTTAAATCACCCAAAAGGTGACAGAAATGCATTAGACAACTCTCGGAGCTTCACAGCAGTGCGTACATTTTGAGGCAAGCCAGCTTCAGGCCTTAACCAAGCGGATAGGAAAGCTCAGCCTTGGCCAGTGGGCAGGAAGAGAATCTTGCTCCTGTAGGAAACCCAAATCCCCAGTGACAGGCCCAGAGCACAGGCTGCCCCCTGCAGGCTTTTCCTGGAAACACTTCAGAGGCTAAGATGAGTGTCCCTGAACTGTGCATCAGGAAGCCCCGTGGAGATGTCAGGAAATATTTCCATCATTCATCTCACACACCATCAGCCTCCTGGACAGAAGAAAACAATGAAGGGTGTTTTCATGTTTACATTGAGGAATGGCAGGTTGTGGGCTAGAGCAAGTAATTCTGGAAATGGCCCCAGGGTTTCAGCTGCTAAATAGTTTCAGTAACTCTCATCAGCATCAAATTGCTGATTATTGCCTCCCTCCTAAGTCCTGGGACCTGGGAGGTCCAGATCCAGGATGGATGCAGGGACACATGCGTTTGATCTTAGCCAAAATGATAAGAAGCAATGGATGGATAGCTGGATATATAAGGCTGTGATGGGAGGGAAGGAAGGAAGGATGGATGATGGATGGATGGATGGATGGATGGATGGATGGATGGATGGATAAATTAGTGAATGGATAAATGGGTGAGTATATGTGTGGATGGATAGACAGATAAATGTACAGGTATGTATAGATAAATGTGTGGGTGGATAGGTGGATGGATGAGTGGGTGGACTGATAAATGGATAGATAGGTGTGTGAGTGGGTAGGTGGATGAACAGATGGGTGGATGAATAAATAAAAAAATGGATGGGTGAGTAAATAGATGGATGAGTGGGTGGTCGTGTGAGTAGGTGTATGGATGAACGTATCTATGAATAGATGGAATGGAGGAAAGGATTCATTGCTGATAAACAATAACTGGATGATGTGCAGACTTTGCCTGCACCACTCCTCCCCAGCTCCCTCCCTGGAAGATGTATAGCTGTTCTGGTTTGGTAAGGAGAAAGCATGGAAACCCCCAGAAGGAGACATCAGATTCCTCCCAGGTTTTCAGATTCACAGCATTTTCTAAGGGACAGGGTTTGGTACACCCAAAAGTGAGTGGCTCTAGAAGGCATACCTTGGCTCCCCACCCTCCCGGCATCACACTTTCTCCAGGTAAACTCCGCCACAGAAAACAAGAATAAAAACACACTGTGAATGGTCTCCCTTGGCTACTTTTCCAAAAAAAAAAAAAAACCTAACACCTTTTTATAAAGATAAAAATGACAGACTAGAGTCTATTAAAGAAAACATAAAGTCACCATGTCATTGGAGGCAGGCAACGGGAGCTCGCTTCGTATGACTTTGACACAATATTTTCTTGCAGAAATGTGTTGGTGTGAATTTATACTCTGGGAACAAACGTGCAGGGAGTGACTAAGTATGCACAGCTGTATTTCCACATCGACACAGCACAGGGCATATGATAAATCTCAAGATCCATATGTTTGTCTTATAAAATTCTGATCTTTGCAAATAGAAAGAACAGATGTCTGAGTGGCAGAGGAGACGCAACCACCAGAGGCAAGAATGTGTCTTGGAGACTGTCTGCTGACAACATCCTGTCCAGCATGTCCAATTCTCCACGCAGAAGTCCCTTTCTCAGAGTTGTTGCACCTTGGGCCCTCACCGGGAAGGTGGCAGGCAGGTGCCCCCAGGGGCGTGGCTAAGTGGGTACAGACTGAAAAATTATACTAAGCCTCTAGTCCAGGTGTCTCAGGGACCCTAAGATTAAGGACCATGTTTGTAGTAAGTTGCCAGCATAGTGAAATACGTCCTCTACATGTTGAAAATGGTGTCAAAGTTAAACTTGACCTTGGGTTTGGCTTTCCTCTGGCATACAAGCCAGCGGTGCTGTAGAGATGGCTCAGTGGTTCTCAGTGTAGGACTGGCTACTCTTCCAGAGCTTCTGGTTTTCTGTCTTCCTCTGCTCACCAGTCTCTGGGAGTTTGTTAGCCTTATGTATGACCAGCATGCAAAGTGGGTGACAGGCCCCCTACCGGCCAACTACGGGCATTGGGCAACAAGTCTGGAGCCGTTCTTCCTGTGCTAGCCTCGTAATTAACACTGGTGACATGCCATCCCTTATACAGTCCAAGACATGCCCTCCAGAAGTCCAGAGCACCCTTTCCATGTCAACTGCAGGCAAGACGCAGCGGCCTATGGAGTCTGTTGCACACTGCACCCTCGTCCACTTGACAGTCCAGAGGCTCTGGTCTTCCCAAGCCCCCTCCCTTCCCTCACCAGAAGACAGTTCTTGAAGAGTCTGATAAACACTGCAGCACCCTCAGAGGCACAGGCATGCCGACCACTGCAGATGCTCGGATGTGCAGAAATGGTTTTCTTCTGGTTAAAACAGACTGGCGTAGTCTGCACAGCTCCATGTCTCTGCCGAGGGAATGAGAGTCCTGCCAGATTTTCCTACGGGAGTCAGAATTTCTGTGCAACTCCTGGAGCTCTACAAACCATCTTAAATCAGATGACAGCCAGCGCCCTGGCAGAGTCACCTACCTGGCTGAGCAGGTGTGTGTGTGTGTGTGTGTGTGTGTGTGTGTGTGTGTGTGTGTCACAGGATGCAAGCAGCAGTCTCAGAATGAATATGTCTGGATATGTGTGTTTACATATCCAGAGTGTGAACATTAGTGTGTTTGTGATGGGAGGTCCAGGGGCAAGCAGGAGCTCCTAAGTATATATACGTGTGTGTGTGTGTGTGTGTGTGTAGTGTAGTGTAGTGTGTGTGTTCAAGGATACATGTGCGTGTAAGAATTTGTGCGCATGTAATGAGAACTTTAAGTGGGAGCTCCCAAGTGTGTGTTCACCTGGGCACATGTGTGTAATGTGTGCTATTGAACCCTCACAGAGGGTGATTGGCTTCCTACAGAATCCCCTCAGGCAAGGGACAGTTTTCCCCAAAGCTGCCAGTGATTCTGCTCCCTCCATTGACAGGGTGTCTTGTCATCCTGACGTCTGTCTCATCGACCATGGAATTCACTGGAAACCACAGGTGCCCCTGCCACCCCTGACCGGCCCCACTCCCTCAGAGAAGCCCCAGCACCTCCCTGCTCCCAGCTCCTCTTATTTTTGTTTCCGTAACCCAAGGGACCAAAACGGATGGTCTTCTCTTCCTTTTCTTCTTTTGATGTGATCTGTGAGGAACAGTTTGTCGGGGAGGCATGTCCCTTCATCAGTGACTGTCCTCAGGGGCTGCTGGGTGTTGGAAGGGATAAAGGCATGTGATAAGTATGAAGACACCCCAGGGCGTGGCCGCCGCCCTCTTTGAGCACTGTGACTTGCTGACTCAAGCAGAGGTTCAGTTGGTGATTTGTTTTAATTCCGTGATACAAGCCAGGGAGATATTTTAGGAGCAGCTTAAAGCACAAAGAACTTTATTTAAAAATAGACCTGGAGATGTAAAATAGGCCAGGCTCCCTCCCTGGCGCACAAGCAACACAGAAGAGCTTCCGCTCCCAGGTGAATTATTTGGAAATGCTCCTCCCTAAAGGCTCCTGGGAGGGGAGTCTCAACAGGTAGCATTTGTTGCAGAAACACCTGCTGGTCGGCACACAGTCCACACGGCAAAATTTTCCTTTTAAAACACAGAAACTCAGTCATGGTCCAGAGCCTACCTCAAGCCACAAGGGGAGTTTAGCTCCTGGGCTTTTTAATGTAGGAATGTTTTCAGAGCAGGAATTAATTCCCTTTACTTAAGGTCTGTGAGTTTCCCTAGTTATTTACCATGGATCTCATCAGTACAGCAGCTCTTAGCTGGAAGACAGGATTGGTGGGGTGCAAGGCAGCTCTCGGCACGACAGGTACAGCTTGAACCACCTCGAGTCATCTGCTAGAGAGTCATCTCCAGGACACTCAACCCAGCACTAACACTGGGAAAGCTGTTTCTGTCAGTGAACAACTGTGCCGTACAGTTTGGGGAGTAAAGTCCAGGAAACGTGTGGTTTTTAAAACATTTCCAGTCCCGGCTGGTGAGTGCTGGACATGGAAACTGGGTTATGGAGGAACCACCATGCTTCATTCAGAGTTCACTCGTGGTTTAAAAATGTGTTAGTCGAGCAAGTTAGTTGGTTCAGTTAGGTTAACCGGCTTAGTAAGCTAACTTACTAGCTTGCTAACTTACCAGTTGAGTTATTAAGTTCGACTGAGAGGCTTAGTTAGCTCGGTTGAGCTTGTACGTTCAGCTGTGGCAGCCACATTCTGGATATGTCACTTGGGAGTGGATGAAGCCAGTTAAGGCACAGCAGACCCCGCTCCTTCACAGCCCCAGACCTGCCTCTGAGTGTCCATGGCTATTGCTAAGCCAGACTATTAGAGTGTTGGGGGTCAGCAGCAGGACCCTAACTGTTCTTGTTCAGCTCTTCTGCTCCTAGCCTCACTGGTCAACAGAGCTCCACAAAGAGCCCACAGGTGGAGTTAAGCTTCCCACCCGTGCCTTTGCCTCCCCCACAGGCTCACCAGCCAGGTCCTAGGAGACAGTGTCTGTTCTGGGAAGCTTCTGAAACAGCTGTTGCTCTATTATATACAATACGTAATGATTGTCCAAAGTTAAAACTAGGCTATCTTCACAACCAACTTTCTCCTCCCATGAGAATATTCCCTGCCCTACACTGGGTGAATTTCTGCTGCTTGTGGGTGCTGTGACACACACCCCACAGCTTTACCAGAACAAGGAAGGTTGGGGACAGTGTGGTTATTTAGTCACCGGTGCATGTGACGGGGTGTATTATGTGAACAGGGGAAGCAGGGTTTGTGCAAGGACTGGAGCTGAGAGAGTTCCGGGAAGCTGGGACCCACGGCCAACAGTGTTGGGTCCAGGGCAGCTGTGTCCTCATCTGCCAGGGCCCTCCTGCTAGAGCCTGCTTTCTGTCTGAGCAAGGCCCTGCATTTCCTCGCAGGACCAGTGTGAGCCACTGTGAGATGTGGTGACTCTCCCTTGCTGTTTTCCAGCTTTGGGTTTTGGTGATCACAGTCCCTGACACAGATGACTTAGGAGAGGAAAGGGGTGGTTTTGGGCTCAGAGTTTCAGAGATGGGAAGGCACAGTAAATCAACTCAGCTCATTCAACAACTGGCCAGGAGGAAAAAAGGGGAAGGCTGATAGTCTCTGGCTTCCCTTTTCCATTCAGGCCACCGGCCTAAGGATGGTAGCAGCCAGTCTCTTGTTTTAATCTCCCAGGAAATACCCTCACAGGAGCACGAGAGGTAAACCACATACTAGATTATTCTAAATCCAGTCACACTGACCTCCCACACACATCTGCTGACCATAAGGATGGCCACCACACACCTGTCTCAGACCCAGGAATAGAGCCCTTTCTCTAAGAAGAGGACTGTACAGGGTGGTCTTCGGGGAGACGGCTCGTCGGGTGAAGCACTGCCTCCAAGCCTGATGACTTAAACTCAGTCCAGAGACATCACATAGTATAAGGAGAGAGCTGACTTTCAAAACTTGTCCTGTTGCCCCCACACACACACACACACACGCATACACACTGCCAGATGCATGCCCAAAATGCACGTGTAATCAATCCATCAATTGATCAGAGTTATAAAAATGTCTGCAAGCATGGCTTGTGGCTGAAGTTTATGGCTTAGCAGTTAGGAGCGCTGACTGTTCTTCCAGAGGACCCAGGTTCAGATCCTGGAACCCTTGAGTGGCTGACAACCGTCTGTAACTCCAGTTCCAGAGGATCTGGCGCCCTCTTCTGACAGTGCTGCCTGTGATGCCCAGACATGATGCATGCAGGAAAAATACCCACATACGCAAAATAGAAATAAACTCATCTTGTTTAAAATGAAGATGAAAAGACACTCTTTTAAAGCACAAGACCTTTTCCTCCCGAGGCACTCCCCCTCTAACAGCTCGACAAGTGGACGGCACCCCAGCCTGGCACCCCAGCCTTTCTCCCTCGATTCACTCTTACGCCAAATCTCTCAAAGCCCTTCCACATGTGTTCTGTGCCCAGAAATCTCTGCATGCAGAAGTCAGCAGCCTCTGACTCTGGAAGAACATACATGAAATCAACATACATTTGAGAATGTGCGAATGCCTATGTGCTGCTTGGGTACAGACGTCAAGCGTGCATGTGTGTGCGCATGTCTGTGCATAGTCACAGACCTGAGATGTTCATATACAAATGTGTACGTGCAGAGACACATGATAGGTGTCCAATGTATGTATCCATATACAGATATCAGGTATATAGGTGTAGGAGCACATGTGTATTCACAGATATTAAGGATATTATAGATATTAAGGATATGTGTGTGTGTGTACAGATTTAGATATTTTGGTATACATGTGTATATGTTCCTGCATGTGTACATAGGTTCAGATATGTATTTGTGCACATACATGTGGATTCAGACATTAGGTGTATTATTGTGTGTCTCTATAGGTATAAGTAGCATATCAGGTATATGAGATCATTTATTTATTTACGTATGTATTTGTATGTGTTTGTGCACGTATGTGGGAATGTACCCACCTATGCACACATGCAGAAGCCAAGGAAGGACTTTTTTTTTTTTATCAATCTCAGCCTATTCCTTTGGGACCTGGAGCTTGTGTTTCCTCAGCTAGGTTGGAAGACACTAAACCGCATTGATCCTCTTGTCCCCAGGCTACAGGCTTGCTCAGATCACCCAGCTGGTTACACAGGTGCTAGAATTCAAACCCCAGTGCTCTTAGCTGCACACAAAGCACTCTAAACCAATGAGCTATTTCTCCATCCCTCTAGGCATATAACATTCTAGGCTTTGTCTTTGTACCAGGAAATGTGTAAACATAAAATTCTGATTGGAAGTAAAGGGGTAAGGGAGTATATGTTAGTTGTGAGGGGTGTGAGAGATGTTGAGGGGTGAGTGGGTGTGGGCGTAAGTAGGTGTGCGGTGTAGATAGGTGTGTATTGTGTGTGTGTGTGTGTGTGTGTGTGTGACTTAGTTTTATGTTTGTTTTTAGTACCTGTGTTCTTAGATTCAATTAAGAAATCTATCAAAGGAACATTTACTCACTTCCAGAGGCATCGAGACATTTTCTTTCCATTCTGGCCAGTGTCTTTCTGAAAGAATCTGTTTCAGAGAGACAGACCCGAGGCTAAAGGAGAAAAATCAGAGGAGAAAGCCGAGCATCTAAGCTGCTGTGCACGTGCGGCTGGGGACGTGCGAGCCACACTTCTTAATAAGCATTTATCGATCGAGCAGGAAATTTTTTCAGATCTGCATCCGTGTCGGCAAGTCCCCTGGTGCTGTAGGGATGGGGCGGGGTGCGTTCATAGGGACTCTCCACCATCACAGAGCCCATATGTGTGCTGCATGACTCAATTTGCAGCCACTTATATACATCTCTCCAGCAATTGATCAGAAAAATTGATTTAGATTCTATTTTAATACCCTATTTTCTACCGGCAGTGAGTGTCTTTTCCAAATGCCAGCTAGGACCTCATAAATGCCTGTGTGGATTTTGTCAAAAGTTAGCAGGGTTTTTTTTTTGTTTTGTTTTGTTTTTTTCGAAAGCCTTTGAGCTGATAGTGTTGGAAGGCTTATTTAAAAGAGCCTTGCTTTGTTTTGTTCTGTTTTTTCCTCAGTGATCCAATCAAAATGATCCATGAGTTTGAGGCCCCATGAGAGAGTCTGAGAAAAACACCACTGGGGGTTTGAATGTCTCATTGGGGGTACAGAACTTCTATTAGACCATCACCTGAGTGACTGTTTATTGCTAACCTTGGTGACTACCATAGTGACAGTCGCTGTTGGACCAACCAGAATGTGATAGGATGCTTTGGTCAAAAGTTAGCACACGTCCCTACTGTCAGGGAAGAGACGGGTTAGAGAGGACACTGGCCTATCCCTGGTCTAACCCTTCACAAGGTCAGGGTCACGGCAGAAAGATGACCTCATAGCAGGGGAAATGTGAGGTGTAAATACTGAAACCATTCTGCCTGCTAGGCAACATGGGAGATACCTCCTAAACATTGTCTCACCGGTTACCAGACCCTACAACACTGAGAATAAGACAAAGGCAGAGACCCAGGATCTGCATCCACACAGCCTCATGGCCACAAGAAAGCATCAACACTGGCATCCCGGGAGGGTGAGCCACTACCCTCTGCAGAGCAGAGGAGCCCCAGGCACGTGCTGGAGCTGTCAGTGGGTGGGGCATAGGAGACAGTGCTGACAGAGGGAAAGTAAAATGTCACAGGCTCAGCCTAACTCTCCAAAGGAGAGCTGGAGTAAGGCCTCCACGCCTTCAGAGACTGACAGCCAAATCCTTCATGCCTTCAGTGCCCAACATATGGCACGAAGTAGGGTGTGAAAGATAAATTTCTTTGGATAGGTGCAGAAAATCTGTGTGGCGTTCTTACTGCTTGGCTGAATGGGAAAATGGAAACAACCGCTTCTGAGCACAGAATGTCAATGCCTCAAAGCCCAGCCTCCAGATTGGCCATGCTAACGTAGGACTGATGCCTGATTAGTGACGAGTGTAGGGGCCGTGGGGAGGCCACACAGGGAGAGCCTCAGGTAGCTGTGCCTAACCTTTGACACCTCAACGTGCCGCTGTCATCTACCAGGTGCTTGCTCAAGAACAACTTGACCAAGTTACCAAAAAAATTTTTTTTTGTTTTCATGTTTTAAGTAAGCTTTTCTGTTGGGCCCCATCCATAGCATCATGGGCCACATGCAGCCTGCAGGCCATGGACAGAGGAAGCCAGCAGCTGAGGACAGTGACCAGCCTGAATTAGCAGGGCCCTGGAAGCCCATTTCCCTCCAAATGTGGCTGGCCACATATAACCAGTTCCTTTGCAGGGCTAGGCCTTCCCACGTGGTTGGGGGAGAGAGGAAAGAAGCAGTCTGTCGCCAGGCTGGTCTGCTGCCCACTGGGGTCATGCTGTACCTCAGATCCAATAGGCCCTCAGCTCTGACAGGCCCTTGACTCCAGCGGACTCGCAGTTCTCCGTCCTCCAGCCCAGATCAGGTTGTTTCTCCTCCTTCCTGAGCTTAGCATGGATATGAAGATATGACAGAGGCTGAGGGCACAGAGTGGCCCATGATCACAGGAGACAAGAGGCAAGACACACACGCTCAAAGAATAAAATTCATTTGCACGTGACTCACATAAGAACAGAGCCTGGGGTCCACACCACTCCACAGCTTTTGAGCACCCACTGTCCTCAGTGTCCCCTAGAAGAAATGGGAGTACAAGCAATGCTACTGTGATGAGGTGTGTGAAGAACCCATAAGAGAGGCCAGCACGGCCCAAGCACCAGCAGTATGCAGCCAAGCTCACTGTTTGCAGTACTAGCCTGAGGGGAAGGCCCTCCCAGTCTTCCTTTAGGAAAATGGACACTGGGTCCTGCTAAAACTGTCACATCAAACCTTCCTATATGGCCTTGCCTGAAGAAAGATGACTCCTTGTCCCCCTTCCAGCCTGGCCACAATGTGCACAGGAACTTCGTTTAAACTATGTGGTGGTGGCCAGGCTGTGGGGACACGAGGACCCTGAGTTCAGATCCCAGTACCAGAGTAGAAAAACCAGATGAGGTGACACATGCCTGCAGTCTCAGCGCTGGGAAGCACAGACAGGAGGCTTGCCACACTGGCTGGCCTGCCAGTCTAGCCAAGCTGGCCAGCTCCAGGGTCACCAAGAGACTGTCTCAAAAACAGTAAGATGGTGTGATGTGATGGCCTTTCCCATTTAATTCCAACACTTGGGATGCCAGGTAGATTTCTGTGAGTTTGAGGCCAGCCTGGTCAACATAGTAAGTTCCAGGATAGCCAGGGATATGCAAAGAAACACTGTGTCAAAATAAAATAAAATAAAATAAAACTTCTGTTGACCTCTGGCCTCCACATGCATGTACACACACACATGAACATATGCATATACCATGAAAAAAGAAAAGCAGTGTCTCCTGGTCACCCACTCTGTGGTCCTCATAGACTAGGCTCTAAGGACCGGAACCAGGCAAGAATGGGTGTCCAGCTCACACAGTGGCAATGATGCAAAGAGATCCTGGAACCCCCAATCCCTGAGACAAAGCCCTGCAGACTCTCGATGCGTAGAGGAAAGTGAGGTGTAGAGGAACGTGAGGGCCACCCTCCCTCATACAGCCAGCTCCCCTGGGTGCGGTGCAGATGTGCTCTGACCGTATCACCAGCCTGGCGGCGTGATGACGATGCAGTTATTCTGCTTTACGAGGAAGCTGAGCATGCAACCTTGGTTCAGAGTCACTGACGTGCAAGTGAGGCAAAGCCGCTGCTTGTAATTGTACATGATTTTATTTATCGGCACAAACACTACTTGAGCCGTGGCTTCAGGAGTGCTCTGTAAATCCAATTATTAGTAGTGCCACCTTCAGAAAAGACAGGTTTTTGTGTCTAGTTCATGGTGTTATTTTTTTTCCAAAGTACCTTGAAAGGTTTTTGCAATTAATCTGCTGTTCTATTTGATTGAAACTTAGAGTTTTTGACCTGTGTCACCTTCCTGCAAAGCAGACAGAGCCTGGTGTGCCTGACAGCCTGCCTTGGTGAGGTGGAGCCTTGCAGAGTTTTCTGTGGACATGGCAGGCATGCTGCTGGTGGTCAGAGATGGATGCTGGGACACGCTGAGTCCATTCTTCTCTGCCTACCTGCATGTGAGCTCCAACTTCAAGCTGAAGGCCACTCTCTGTGTGGGGATGCTAGCATCGTAGAACTCCTATGCTAGTGTGGAAACATGGGCAGCAAACACAGTGCCTCCGCCAGAGTGGCAAGTGGCAGGAGCATCCTGAGAAAACGGGTGTGGGGCAGATCTTCATAAAGGAGGGAACACGGTGGTGGGGATTAAGGCTGAACATTGCAACATTGATTGGGTAGGAGGGGAGGACTGATTCCAAAGACTAGGAAGAAACCAACGGAGAATGATGTTCAATTGTGTGTGGCCATCTGGTAGACCCCGGGAGAGCTGTGTGGCTTGGCCCTTGATGACACATTAGGGCCAGAGCTGAGACTGTGCATGCACAGTCCCTCCTAGCCCTTCCAGCCTCACTCCCCAACTTGTCCTTTTTCATTTTAATTTTAAGCACTTTGGATTTTAACAATATTTACTCAGAGATACTTCACCTTGTATTTTTCATTTGAAGATATTAATAATGACCTTTCAGAACTCCCAATTAAACTTTTCAATAAATGAAAAGGCGAATGGGAGGAGATAGGGCAGGCTGAGGGTGCTGATGTCACTGCTGCTCTTGGGGGCTGGGCCTGAACCTGAGAGGATGGAAAAACCTGGTTCTTGCCCTCAAGTGGGCAGAATACACCCTTGGGTAGGCAGGTGAGGTGTGCGTGCTTTCTTTTGGCCTCTTCCCAGACTGAAGGATGTGGTAGAGTACCTCTCCTCTGCTTCTGAGCTTTTCTGCATGCCTAGCCAGTGCACCCTGAGAGTGGAGAGTATCCTGCTCATGAGTTTCCTAAGACAGAATGTTCAACTCAGTGTGGAGGCCACACAGAAGAAGAAAGGAGGCTATCTGGGTGGTCATGGTCACCTCCCATCTCCATCTGTTGTCTGGATAAAGCAGTCCAGGGAAACAATCTTTTACATCTTTATATGAGGTGAAATAGGGGTTCTGGTTTTGGTTTTCCCTACCTTGCCCTGCTTCTTGCCCTGTTTTCCCTACCTCTGCCTTGCTTAAGGACCCCTACTTTCTGTTATATATTGATTCCCAACACAGAGAGAGAGAGAGAGAGAGAGAGAAAGAGAGAGAGAGGGAGGGGATAGAGATACAGAGAAGGAGACAGAGAGATAGAGTTCTTTAGACAGACTTTGAGGGACACTTGTCCTCATCTACATGGAGGTAGAGGTCCACACACAAAGGTCCAGATCAAGGGGTCAGTTCTTTGAACTGAGGGCTGTTGAATACTAAGGCCATGCCCCTCGAGCCAATGGGGAGCGAGGTGTGTGAGGCTCCCCTGAGCCCATCTTCTTTGTAGCATGACACACATCCCTGGAGTTCACTGTGTGAAACCTGGAAACTCCGGGGCTGACTCCAGGGTACTGCAAGAGCTGCAGGTGCTCTTCAGGGGTCTTCAGAAAGCATTGCTCCCCATCTCCCAGTCCTAGTTCAGGGCTATTTAGAGAGCAGCAACAGCCCTCCCATCACTTCAAAGGACCCAAAGGGTAGGGGCTGGGTGGGAAAAGCAGACCCATTGAGATTTTGCCTGGCAGCTCCCAACCCTGACTGCCCATGCATATAAGCTCCAGCAGGCTGCTTGCTCTGCTGACACAATCTCTGAGGCGGAACCTAGGGAAGGTTTAAATTGGGAGTTGAGGGAGCTAAGACTAGCCGGAGGCTCTGGTTTTTAAGGCACTGGCTGCATTCTTCTGCATACAATGTGTCAACAGTGAAAAATTACATCACCAACAGCCAAGTCAAATACCCCAGTTGTGTCAAGATTCCCTAGATGTGATGTGAAGAGTAGGAGCCTCTTGAAAATGCCACATTGCATCCATGTAATGCCTATAATTTCTCTAGATAGGCACTGGGTGGGCTGCCGACATTTGCATTCAGGATTGGCATTCCTGCTCCTCTCTCTGGGCAGAGCAACCCCCACCCCCCCCCAACGGAGCTCATGCTCATAGCACGGGAAACTCAGAGGACTGTAGAGAAGGAAGCGAGCCCCTTGCATCCTCCCTTCTCTCAGATCCTCTGTGGCACCACGGTCTTGAGTCATGTTTGCACAGCAATCAAGCTGCCTTGGAATATGTTTATTGGAGCGGGTTTAGAAGAACTGATGGAGATCATGAGGGACTCAAAGAACCCCAGCTGTCCCCAGCCTCCACCCCTGAAATCTTGACTACTGGCCAGAAACTGCTGTTTGGCTTCCTATGAGAAACCCTCACTTCCCATGGTAACGCCAGGGACCGTTGTAATCAGCACGATGACCAGAATGCATGAAGCCAATGGAAGTTCTTCAGAGGCTGATGGTAGGAAGGAGTGAGGGTGGAGCCACTGGACCAGGTAGCAGCCGGGTTTCCCCAGGACATCACAAGGACAGGAGCTATAGGTGAAGCAAGCCCGCACGGTGGTTTCCACAACTGCAAGACAATTATACCAGCTCCCTGACGGCCATTCGGTAACCCCCAAGCTGGGTCCCCACTGGTGCCATGATTGTGGCCCGCTAGTACCCTCGGGACCTCAGAAGCATGGGATATATCTGTCTGCTGTAAGTATTAAGTCTCAGCCTGGAATGGCCAGTGGCTGCCACCTTCTGCCTTTGATGCCATCATAATGCCATCGTGCTGTTACGTGGTAAGGTGTGCTTCCTGTGGGGGCTAAAGAGAGGCCTCAGAGACACATGGCAGGTGTATGCTGTTGAGCTCCCCAACAGACAGCTCCCCAAGACAGACCTGGCTTGTCTTTCTCATCTGGTATGCAGGAGCTTGCACAGGCCACTTCACAAACACTTATGAAAGTGACAATTTGCCCTCATAATTCTGTCTAGGTGGTCCTTGGAATCCACACTCTGTGCTCCCTAGATGGTAAGGCATATCTGGCCATCTAAAGAGAATGGCTACCTGGACCTGGAACCCTGCCAAGCATTCTCACCCCCTTTTCACTCTCCACAGCCAGGGAAATGAGAATAAACCCATTGCAAATGGAAGCTGCTTGAGAGCCTGCTGTGGGCCCCAGAGCTCTTCTGGGCTCTTGTCCAGCAGGACAGCAGAGAGGAGAGGGTGCTGGCTCTAAGCGAATGCCCCTGCCCCTGCTCCTGAATTGGTACTCCTATAGACAGTGCTTCCTGCCCCAGGACTCCCACATCCTCAGCTGCAAAGGGCAGGCAACATACATGTCTCACGGGGCTGCTGGAGACACTCCCTGCTGAGTAACAAACACATAATGGCCAGCACCAGAAGCAGCACCCACAGCTGCAGGACCTGCAGGGCCCTGGCCCAGAATGAGGCTGACTGCCCCTATAGTAGCCAGCCCCCTGCCTCACAGAACTAGGCAGTGGGCCAAGCATCCATTTGGAGAAAATCTCCTCCCCAGGCACAGAGAATCTAAATCTTGAGAATGATTCTAGAAATGTCTCATATTCCTCTCTCACCAGAGCCCATGACGACGTCTCCACACTCACACAGCTTTCTCTTCTCCTGCCTAAGACTTTGTCATGGCTGCTCAGGATGGACAGGAGTGTCAGAGCTTTGATAGAGCTGTGAACTCAGCATTTAGGGAACATACCCCACCCTTGTGCTGAAATCTTCTCCTGCGCTTGAGGCATATCCAGCAACACACAAGAGGTAATTAGAGGGGCTGCAGTAGAAAGGGACCCCAAGAGACCACCGCCTCCTGCCTCCAAGCATATGACCTCTGCTTGCAGACAAGCTTGGGGATGGAGGCCAGTCTGGTCAGTGTCCAAGTCCTGTGGATCTTTCCAGCTCCTGGTAACTATGGTCCTTACCTAGCACCCCTGAGCCCCATCCCAGCCCTCCTGATGACGAAGTGTCTCCCTCACTCACACACCCAGAGGGCAGAGACAGGCCCTCCCTGCCAGTTTCTGGGCCTCTGCCTTCTTGGAAAATGCTGCTCGTTCCTTTTATGGAGGCCGAGAGGGTCAACACCGGGAGACACTTCAGTCTGTACTGTCAGGGGCATGGCAGGCTGCCCTTGAACCCTCGGTCCTGAAGGGTCTGGAGGCACCACAGGCATGAGGATGGGGCTGGAGATACATGTCCTCCCCAGTGTAGACCAAGCACTTAGTAGCTAATCTGGGTCATGAATGTGGTGCCAGTGCCTGCCATCGTTATTGAGACCCACTGCTTGGTCTGGGCCGAGAGGCACACTGTCCGCCCATGGAACCTCCATGGCTCAAAATCTGCCTCAGCATCCTTTTCAGGATGCTCCTCACTGCCCTGGGTCAGCCGGTCAGCCGCAGAAAATCCCTGGGATGGGGAAATAGAGCCCAGTCAATCATTGGTCACTCATCCCAGTGAAGCCGCTGGGTCCTCACCCCGCCCTCCTCTGTGGGTAAGCCAGGTGTTACACATAACTCTGAGTACACAGAGGCTAGAAAGAGGGACGGTGGTGAAAGTGAAATGTATGTAAAAGAAGAGCATGTTCGGCACATCATGTTAGAGCACAGGAGGAACGCCTAGCGGTGCTGTTCTACAGACCCGAGAGCTGCCTCTTACTAAGGGGGTGGTGGTTGGTGGACAGGATGCATCGTTCTCTTGGTAGTGCCTGCTTTTAATGGAAATAGCCTTGGGCTGTCAGACCATCAGCTCAGTGGAGAATCTAGGTGACCCAGTAGGGCAGCAGCAGCTGGCACTGAGTTTGAATCCTGAATTCTAGTAAGATGGGGGTCTCTGCAACAGGAGACCTATGACTTGGCCGCAGGTCACTGGAGGGGACCCAGAAGGGGTCGGACTGTAGGGGGTTGTGGTCCTGTGGAGGCTGGGGCAGCAAGGCTGTAGTGAGGGAACAGCTCCCTTGGGCTGGCTGATGGGTCTCTGTGGAGGCTGACTTGTGTGGAAGCATCTAAAGACAAGATGGCTCGTGGTTGCTCCCCTTTCTTCCTCATCATAGCTTCTGGAAGTGTTGCGAGGGATACGCACACAACCCTCTCCCATCCAGATGGAGAGGGTCCCAGAGCTCAGCCTCAGCTCACCCAAACTCCCAGCTCTGGCAATTGCATGCAGTTCCCAGCAGTGGGTGTCATGGTGGTATGGATGACAGGACACACTGGCACTGCCCCTGGACCTCAGTGAGGCGGAGGCCACGTCAGGGATGACACAAGAGCTGAGTGGCCCCCCTGACAACACTCTAGGGCCCCAGGAGGGAGAGGAAGGGTTGGGTCTGCTCGTCCCTTCCTAAACTGTGTCTGGCCTTGTCCAACCTTCAAACTTACCTACCTTTTGTTCCTGCCTGGCCCACAACACAGCCCACAGGGTTGGCTGGCTCTAGGACCTACAGGGACCACTCAGAGGAAGCAAGTGGATGCCATCAGAGCAGAGGAAGGGTATAGAAGTATAGGAACGGGAAGAGAAACTCCTCCCAGAATGCCAGGCTCTCACTCCAAGATGGAGGCATGGATTTCTCAGCCCTGAATTTCTGTCCCTAGGAAGTGACCATGTGCTGTGACGTGTGGCTTAGTACACATATAATGGACTACTTCCCTCTCAGTGGTTCAGAGGCACTATTTGCTGCCTCGCTGCTCTGCAGCTCAGGGATTTACCTTATCAGGATCAAGCTGGTCCTGAAGGCTCTGCTGGCACCAAGTTGCAGACCTGCTTTCCATGATGACTCACCATGTTCAGGAGGCCTCAGCCTTTCTTGGGTGGGCTGCTGACTGTCCCCAGTGGGGGTGCTCTTCATTGTCATCTGTCCTCTGAGAAGCTGTCCCCTTTTCCCTGGGCTAGGGTCCTCCTGGGCCCTGACCTGACAGGTGTGTGTGGTATGTTTGCTCCCATAATGGCGACCCCTGGTATCCCACATATGTGGATACCTGGGAAGGTGGCAGTGCTGGCACCCTGGGGCATTCTGCCTCACAGCTTCTGGCTGGCTGGCTGGCTGGCTGAGCCTAGCCTTCATGTGTGTCCAGGACTCTGCCTGGCTTTCTTCCCAGCAGAAGCTATTGCACATTTTCAACCTTATCCAGTGCTGGCCCAGACTCCATCCCAACACACTTCAGTCCCTTCTGCCTCCTCCTAGATTGGGATATAAGTCCTCCTTCCCACCCTGGGCCCCCTGGACTTGTACTGAAGCCACCACCCATGCTAGAGACACAAGAGCCTATGGAGCACAGGAGGAATAAGCCCCATTGTTCTCACCCTGAGTGCTTCACTAAAAGCGCTGTATATCCGCTTGACCCCCAGATCTCTCCAGTTATGCTTAGCCCTCAGCCCCTCCCCCTACAACATCAAAGCCTGAGGTGTTACAGTGTTGTACATCAGTACCAGTGAGTAATGGAAGTTACACAAAGGCTGGTCTCCAACAGACAGGCTGGAGGGCCAAGCTAAGCCCAGTTCTGCCTGCCTCCCTGCAGGCTGCAAGCTCCTCTGGCTGCCAGTCAGCCTCCACCTGGCATGCAGCAGGCCCAGGGTCAGAGCTCAGAGAAGACAGAGACTAAGATAACAGACCACGGCACCCATAGGTGTGCCAGCCACTCCAAAACGTTGCTGTCCAAAAGCACTGTCAGGAACGGGGCCACCCCCTCCCGGTTTTACAGCCATAAGGTGTGCAAAAGAGTATGGTGCTAGTTTCTTAAGTAAAAGAGAGCAGAGGAGGCTCATGAATGGAGGTGTTTGCTTCCCAGGGGCGAAGCTCACTGCTCACTATTCTCAGGAAGCCCGGAAGAGCAGGTGGAGCGGGAGGCAGGGGTGCCTTATTTTCCCCACAGATGGCACAAGCTAATTGTCCTCATTTGCGTTGCACCTTACACCTCTGTAGACTTTTTCAGAATGTTGGAAAACAGATGATTGTGTCTGTTCTTGTAGCCGTATAAGGACTTTTTTCATTAGCAAGATAAGGCTGGACCATCTGTGTGTTTCAGTGTGAAGTTTGCCACCAGCCACACATTAGAAACTCTGAGACAAAAGCTGAGTAGGACGGTTCTAGCTGGTCACGGGCCGCCAGCTCCCAGCTCCCCAGATGCTCGTCAGGTTCCTGGGATTCAGTGGGTGGATCCAAACCTATAGAGGGCTGGAAATCCCAGTGGTGGGTGTGCCTCTGCCTCTCAGTGCTCCCCAGTTAGGCTTGACGGGATGGTTTCCCCAGCCCAGGTTCGAGCTAGCCAAGTTAGGACTTTCCAGGGAGAAAAGTAGTAATAACCAGAAATCTCTATGGCAGACCTCCATAATCAGCCCAAATAATGATCATGAGTGACTGTGTGCCCAGCTATACATACATCATCTTACCAACCTGCCCCACCCAAGGCTCAGGTGGAAGAGGAGCCAGAAAGAATGTAATAGCCAGAGAATGGAGGAGAGAGTGGCGCTATGAAATGCTCTCTTCCGAAGTGGCATGGGCATTGTGTTCATGAACTCACACCAGCTGTGGTTGGTCATCTGCACAGTAGCAAACCAACCAAAACTTCCAACATGGATGGGAGAGGAGCCCCCAAGGCCCACCCTTGACAAAGCAGATATTGGCAGTTGACATCGCTGAGGGAGGAGGTGTCACTCCCCTTCGCCAACATGGCCTGTGGTGGGTTGGTAGATATGATCAGAACACATTGTATAAGAGCATAACATTTTCAAAGAATTAAACTACAAGTATTCTTATGTTCCTTTACTGTGTGTCCTCCAACAAACTGACTCCTGTCTCTGGACCTGGTGTGCTAGGGAAGCTGTGACTGACAGGCACACCACGTTCCCAGTCCCATAACTGAGCTGACTGTGAATGACTGACTGTAGGGAATAACTCGCAGCTGAGGACTCCACAAGCTACATGGAATGGGAGCCTCCATCTGCAATGACTTCAAGGCCAGCTTCCTGGGACACGGCCCTCTTAGGGGGCTCCCAGTCTGTGCCTATACCCCACTCTAGTGTGACTTTCCAGGATTAAAGCAATGAAGACTGGCCAACTGGACTCTGTCCCGCAAAGGAGGCCTCCAGTGTACGTTAGGATACTGCTGCGTATCAGAGCCTGGAACACTGCATGGTCAGGTGCCAGAGAACGCCTGCCATTCTCGTGGTCACCTGCCTGCAGAATAGGCCTAGATTAAGGAAATCTGTATAGATGCTGTGAGCATCGAGGGACATAACTCAGATGACAAGGAACTTCCCGAAGGAACTTCGGACACCCATCTGTTCACTCCCATCCTATGTGGGGCAATGCCCAAGCAGCGTCACCCAAGTCCTGAGCTATGTTCCTCTCCTTGAAAGGTTGGCCCTGCCATATCTGGAGTCCTGAAGCACCAGCCATGGCTAAGCAGTACCTCGCATGGCGGAGGCAAGGCTGGAGGGTCATCACACTGGGTGAGAGAGAACCAGTTAAACCATGTCAGCTGCACCAGTTGCACAGCTGCTCCTGGTGGAGAGCCTGCAAGGTCAGTGCCCTGGCCTGGCACCCTGTGAGCAGCACCAGCCACACAAGATGCTGCGCAGCCCGCCTAGGCTTCCTGCAGCAGCTCTCAGGGGCCCTTGGATTTGAAGAACTCTGTCACCTGCCTGCTTGTGCTCTGCTGTTCTTTACGGGCTGGTTAATGAGTTAAGACACCTCCTTCACACTGGTCTCTGGCCCATTCTGGATGAACAGATGCCCTCACCAGTGAGCGTGGCCATAACTGGGATGTGGGGAAGGCCCCTCCCTGGCTGTCCTCAGGCTCACAGGCAGTCCTGACAGAAGCAGGTCAGAACCACATCCAAGCTTTGGAGCTGTTACGCTCTGACCAAAACAACTTAGGAAAGTAGGGGTATATTTCAGCTCACGGGTTATAGTCTGCCACTGTGGGACATCAAACAAGGAGCTCAAACCAACTTGATGCAAAAACAAAGAGGAAGGAATGCTTTTTGCTGGCTCATTCACGGGCTTATGCTTTCCTATACAGCTCAGGACCATCTGCCCACACAATTGTGCTTCCAACAATGGGCGGGGCCTCCTCCTTTAACAACTAAGTCAGTCCCATGCCCACAGGCCAGTCTGACTTGGACCATTCCTCAATTAAGACTCCCCTCTCATGGGCCATTAGACTGTCAGGCTGACGTTTGAAATGCCTTCCCATCTGAAGGCAACATGCAGTTGGGAGTTTCCATGACTTCTAGCCAGAGCTTTGGGTTGTTTGAGGTTTTGTCTTGACAAATCTTGTTCATACTCACATAAAAAGACGCAAGCCACACCTCAGCGCTTGACCATAGAAGGAGACACCTGTGCCACATTGCCTTCTTACCAAGTACTTCCAAGATGCCTATCAGCCACAGCACCGGGGCAGTGTGCTTAATTAAGCCTTGTTTTCCACAGCGCACGCTGTTGTATCTTGAGAAAAGCAGAGAATGGGCAGAAACATCAGGTGCACCACAAGCAGCTGTGGAATAACCAGAGTGCCTCACTAACTGTGTCGATGTCATTTGCTTCGTGACAAGAACAGCCATGCAAATACCCAGTGGGAGGTTGTAGAGGAGTCTGGGTGTGTGCCCTGGGGTAGCTGGGCTAACGGAGAAATGTAACCAGCCTAGAAACCCAGCAGCATGTGAAGAGATGGTGCAAATGAGGTTCACGTGCAGAAGGAAATATTATTCAAGTATAAAGAAAAATGGAATCATGGAATTCACAGGAAAAGATGAGCCTGTAAAATAAATAAAGCAAAGTGACCCAAACCCAGAAAGAAAAAAAAAAAAAAAAGATTTGTTCCCCTCATGTATGAACCCCAGGTGAGAGAGAGAGAGAAAAAGAACAGTACAAATGTGGACAGTATAACATTTATAAAGGAGGGTAAGAATGCAGGTCAGGGGCAGATGGGTCATGAGAGTAGACTAGAAGCCCATTTTTTCTTTCCAGTTTCCTTCCATCAGTTTCTTTTTCTTTTCTCATGATGGATAAGTGAATCCAACTTTCTGAATATCGAAATAGCAAAAACCATGAAACAAAGTATGCATAAATTATGCAGTTTGACACTGAAGTGTGAAACCCTAGGCAAAGCCTGAAGGTTTAAGTGAAACAGTGTTTGGGACTGTGAGGTGTTTGAGAGACTGCCTTGAACCATCTATGTGCTGCTTTTATTTGTGAGCTAATTAGAATAAAGTGTTATTGTAAGACTCATCTTTATTATTTTTAAATATGCATCTATGTGTGGTTATGTGCATTGGAGTGCAAATACCCCTGAAGCCTACAAGCATTGGATCCCCCTAGAGCTGGAATTTCGGGCAATGTAGAGCCGCCTGGTGTGTGTTCTGGGAACAGAACTCGGGCCCTCTGGAAGAACAGTACACGCTCTTAATTACGGAGCCATCTCTCCAGCACCATAAAGTATTGTTTTAATAATAGAAAAATACATGTTTTTCTTCTCTTTCCTCCCAAACCAAAGAAATCATTTCTCCTTCATCTTTAAGTCATTACTCTAAATAATGGCCACCCCAAATCCCCAAACCTGTTAGAGCTGTGAATTCTAAACGCAGGCAGCCAGGTGTCAGGCTGCCCTCATCACACAGCCTTTCCCAGGATACAGGCAAAGTCAGTGTGATGGGCCCCACCAGAAGAAGCCTGGGAGTACTGGACAAGGGGCTGCCCCTCTGGCTTCCTTCCTGAAGAAGAGGTGATTTCTGGGCGTTTCTGTTCTGCTGGGACTGTTGAGAGGAAGACTAGAAAGTGGGCAAGAAAGCACCCTACTTTCCTGAAATGCAGGAAAGGTGCAGCTTCTGCTGCTGCGGGCTTCCTCACAGAGTTCAGACAACTGCTTCTCACAGCCTCTGAATGAGGAGCTGACCCCAGAGCCCTACAGTAGTTCTCAGCCACTGAAGCAGAGGAATGAGAAGCTGACCTGGAGAGGGCAAGCTGCCCTGGCTGTCACGCCAGCACCATCCAGGGTCTGGAGGTCATTCCTGCCAACAGGAGCTGATTTGTGTGTTTGGAGGACATTTAGCCTTCAGGGGTTCTTCATGGTAAAGCGTTTGTGCCCGGTGCCAGCACCATAGGCTCAGCCCCTAGGCACAGGCAGAAACTGATTAGTGATGTTGGCCAGGGAGATGAGCTGAGCTATGTATGGCTCTGCAATCATGCCTTCTGTCTTATTTTCTGTACATTGCAGCTTGCTTCTCTCTCCCAAGTGATTATAAGATCTGCAGGAAGCTCACTTTCCTCCTTGACCCACTCAAATCCGCAAGTTTCCAAATTATAGGTACTGTGCTGAGTGTTCCCCCTGGGTTCAATTGTCACAAACACTTCTGTGAGTAGAGAAGGTGACATTGGCATGCAGTCCCTCTCACCGCAGTGAGTGAGGCAAATCGGACTCTGCCAGCTATAGGCTCCTGCCTGGTAGCTTTTGGGTGTTGTGCTAGATCCGACATGATCAGAGAAGGTCAGCAAGTTCTACAAGGGCACACCGCTTGGTCCACTAGCTCCAAGCCCTAGACTCTTGCAGAGTTGCATGAATATTCCTTGAAGCACACAGGAGGTGTACCCAGAGGTGGAGCCTAACAAAAGAATGGCTGGCATGGACTGTTTTCTCTCCAGCAAGTCTTTCTAGCCAGAAGGATCTAAGCCAAAGGTCACCTTCCTCTGAAAGAGCATGTTCCTTCAATAAAAGCCTGGACCCTTCTTCATTGTTCCCTAACATGCTCTTGGCAAGAGCTTCAGAGTCACTAGAAGCAAATGGATGAGCAGGGATGATGGACTGAGCAGGTGGGTAGGGCCAAGTGGCAGACAGTCTGAGCAGCCTCCTCCAGAAGAAACCACTGGAGGGGGGAAAAATCTCTCCAGGTCCCCCGACCTTTCTGCGAGTTTTAATTTGCACCCAGGAGCTAAACATCCAGGAAGTCTTAGGCATTTGGCTGCTGTCTTTTGAGATCCTGTCTTGAAATCATCCTGGATAATCACCGTGCAGAAGCTCTTCATTTACATAACAGACATCACACAATGGCTCCCTACAGGCAGCGGTTGTCAGGTAGCTATCTGCTGTTTTTCTCTGGACAGGGAGGGGGTGGTCTTTGAGGACTCTTGGGGATCAGGTCAAAGATTACATGAGAAGTGTTTGCGTGTTTCCATTTCTTCCAAGCTGACTTCATTAGCAGCTTTAACCCGACCCAAAACTCAGCCCCTATCACATCTCAAATGCCGGGTCCTAAGGGAGTGTTAGGTGGATGCTGGGAGGAGGTTCAGGTTACATGTGGACCTGTTTTTTTCTGAAGAACTCCCTGTGGTGTTCCTGGTGGCCTCTGGTCTCTGTGGAACTGGTCCCTCTGCCTCGGGTAGGCTTAACTGGTGGGGTCATAACCTACCCTTCCTTGGATTCCTATGTAAGCATAGTGCTATCAAGAGCATTTCCTGGACCCTAGAATCAGTCAGACATTCCTGGGGCCTTCCCAGAAGCTGATGCTGTGGGGTCCCTAACAAATCCACCATCCAGCAGCCCAGGCTCCCTCTACACTGTTGCCTCCTTAGAGTGTCTGCTCTTGGCTCATGGTAGGATCTACCTTGGGCCATTAGGGACCAAGCAACACAGACACCATCTATGCCAAAGGTTTCATTCCTTGGTTTTCAGGTGCCCACAGGTCTGCTTATCTTAAGGGGCGTCCATGTACCCTGAAATTATACATTGTGTGTGTACCAGAGTGAAAAGGTTTCCTGTGGCGATCCCAGCACGGGCTGCCAGGAGAGTCAGAGATGGGGAAGCCATGTTTTCATTTGCTGGGCCTCTTCTTATTGACTCTAGGAAAATGGCTGGTAGCCAGTGTGGGCACCTTGACAGCAGAGCCCAGATGGTAAAGTTCAGGCTCATATTTGGATTCAACCCTGAAGCTAGCAGAGAGCCAGGCTAACGGCTACCACTGCCTCAGCCCTAGAGAACTCAGACCATCCCCTCACCCTACCCCCATCCCACCTAGACCTCCACCTCCGCCAACCTCTGGGTGTACCACTGCCGAGTTTCCACATAGACCTAGAATCCCCTTCTTCCTTGTGCACTTCTAGAAGCTACTCTTCCCACATCTGTAGGTAACGTGACACACACAACGTGCCCCTACCCAGAGTTGCAGATATGTGCCCTCACGTCTAAGATGGCAAGAAGTTGGGGTGGTGGTGGCTCCAGGCCTTATTGGGGCTTCAATCCTTTTTCTTCCCAAACAACGTTAGCATTTCAGTAAGAGTTTAGGGAGGACTGTGCCTCCTGCAGCCTTAAGCATGGTGCCAGAGCAGGAAGAAAAGACAGAACAAGAGACAGCGCCCTGAATGGAGAAAAGCAAGAGTGGGCAGAGTGGGGCATGGAACCCGTAATCCACCCTCCACACACAGAAAGGGGGAGGGGTGCTCCAGGCAAGAAAGAGTCATCTCTCTACCTGGGCCCTAATTACAAATGATTTCATTAGCCCCATCCTGATGTGCAAGACACTAATGAGAGAGAGGTTGGCAGCTCTAAAAATAGCCCGCTCGTCTTGTTCCTTGTTTTAAAGGCACAGCCCCAGTGGGGCCGCTGGGCTCTGGCTGTCAACTCCAGCATGTTTCTCACCATTCCAAGTGTGTGATCAGAGCTTGTAGAGGAGACAGCAGCCCTGCCCCTGGGGGTTGAGACAAGAGGCCCACAGCAGGGACAATGGATGAGAGAATGTGGTCCACACCTTCTGCTCCCACAGCACCACACGTGGAGGCTGCTGCCTGCTGATGGTGTCCTGCATGAGGCTGACATGGTAACAGAGGTGCAGGCCATGGCCCGGGGCAGGACCTGTAAGCTGCCTGAGGTGTTCCTCATAGGAGCCTCCTGCCTAGGCGATGCATCCTGGGGCAGAGGCTGTGTTTCACAGTTGTGGAAGTTACACTCACCTGTAACTTAGGGTGGGGCTGGAAAGATGGCTCAGTTGGTGAAGTTCAACTGAGGACCTGAGGTCCATCCCCAGAAACCACAGTAAGAAAATGTGAAGCTGGGCGTGGTTTGTAAGCCCAGTGCTGGGGAGGCAGAGGCAGCCTAGGCTGCTTGGTGAGTTCTAGGCCAATGAGAAACTCTGCCTCAAATGAAAGGGTACTGAGTGGGGTCTGGGGAACAATACCTAAGATGTTCTCTGGCCTAGGTGTGCATGCACACACAAGAACACATATGCACAAACACACAGGTGTATCTACATATGCACAAACATACAGACATACATACATGTGCAGTGGTACTGGTGCAGGCTCATGTGGAGCTCATGAATAAGAAAGGTGTGCCAGCATGCTATGCCCTGAGAGATGTCTCCTGGCATCTACCTCAGAGTCCCCTGCCTAGACGACGCATCCCTGAAGCACAGGCTGCATTTTAGATTTGGGCGGTGCCTATGTGAAAGGGGACGGTGGTAAACCTCTCTGCCCCATGTCTACTGTGGAAATGATTGGGGTTCCTGATACTGTGAGCCACCCCGGTCTGGCACATAGTTCCGAACGATTGTACCAGAGCTACTGATGTCAATGTCATCGTCACCTCTGTCAGTCATCAGGACCACCCCTGTCAGTTATCAGCATCTCTGTCAGTCATCATCATCACTGCTGTCAGTTAGCCATCAGCAGCACCACCTGTCTGTCATCATCGTTAGCCTGACCACGGACAGTCATCAGACCACTCTGGTCAGTATTCAGCAACAGCTCTGTCAGTCATCACCCACTCTATGCATCAACATCACCATCATTCTTGTCAGTCATTACCAGCTCCATCTGTCATCATTATCATCATCATCATCATCACTTCTGCCAGTCCTCATCATCATTACCCCTGTCAGTTATCATCAGTTCTGACAGTCATCATCATCATCATCATCATCATCATCATCATCATCATCATCACCCTGTCACTCAACATCATCACCACCGTCCCTGCATTGTCATTATCCATCACAAGGGCTAAGAAGGGGCGTGTTAGTTCACACTTACCCAGATTAGAAATGGTACACATTCCCAGCAGAACCCAAGACCCACCATAGGAAGGTTCAGAGCCACAGGACCATGAAACAGAGAACACTCTCTCTAGAGCGTGAGCACCACCTGCTCCAGGAGATCCCTAGACCCCATGCAGCACCCTCTCCCCCAAGCACCATTGTCAAGAGAACCAGGAGGGTGTGTACCCAAAAGGTACCAGTCTCACCAGAGCTTAGCAGAGTTGCCCACAAACCCAGCTGTGACCTTGCAAGACTTCGAAAGTATGCAACCACGCCCTGTTTTGGTGGGCTGGAGGCAAGATCATGAACAGAGACCTGTCTATTTTCCTTACAAAGCTCCTTCTGGAAGACTATAGAGCAAAACAGGAAGGTGGGAAGCAAGACAAGACTGAGTCACAGTAAGTGCAGACGGTGTGGACTTAAATCACCTGAGGAGATATCATGGCTCTGGAGTCAGGAGAGGAAGGACAGCCAGGCACCCTGGGAGAGCACTGGCCTTGATATTGGCTGATATGGGCACCCTGAGGCACCAACTAACAATCTGACACTCATTTCCTCTTCCCAAATGAGGAGTATGCCTATTCCCATTCAAGCTTGAACCTCTAAGTGGCAGCAGGACACGGAGTAGAATGGGTCAATACTGAATAAATGGGTGAGTGAATGGGTGGATAGCTGAGAGAATTTCCAGGAAATGATAGTTGTATCCAGTGAGCCCGTGCAATGTTACTTCCAAGGAGGAAAAAAATGAAAAAAGAAAATTCCTTGAAGAATCCTGAAATCCCTCCCATTTCCCCAGAGTTCAAGGGACTCCACAGTCTTGAATGAGAGTAGTGGTGACAGCCAGGCTGCTTCTCCAGAGTCCTCAGGAATGCCATCTCCCAAGTTGATGTTCACGAGGATGGCTCCATACTGCCCAGAGCCCTCCCACCTGCTGAGGTTCAGGCAACCCTTTAGCCAGTACCAGAAGAGCATCCATGTCTAGCCCGTAGTTTTGCACCAGCACGGGAGAGAAGCATGCTGCTCTTCTGGGTGCAGGGAGAAGCAGGGTAGAGGAGGCTGTGTGTTCCCTGTCCTGAAGGCCCTCAGTGCACCCATGTGTCTGTGGCTAGATTAGAGAATTCATTAGGGATTTCTTCAATTAAGAGCCGCTGTGTTCCACAGTGAGATTGGTGAGATTTATTAAGGAGATGCTCATAGCTCAGTTTCTCTTACCACTTGGAAAAACCATTTTGAAATGACTTTTTGGGGGGGCAGAAACGGGAGGGATTTCAGGATTCTTCAGAGAATGTTTTTTGTTTGTTTGTTTGTTTGTTTGTTTGTTTTCTCCCTTGAAAGTAACATTGCAAGGGCTAACTGATCTATCCCTCCAAGAATGGCTACCTCCTGCTCCCACCTCTGCATTGCCCAGCACAGCAGCACAGTTCACTTACACAAAAGGCCACTATTGATACATAAAGCCAGAGTCCCTCCCCTACAGACAAAAGTCTGTCTCCTGTCTGAAGCAACCTCCCTCCTACCCAGACTCAGGACAGTTCTAGACAAAGCTCAAGCACCTCAAGTTGCTGTGGATGGCTCAGATCCTGACCTTGGCTAAGCTGCTTCCCACCTCTGACTTCTGTTCTTACCCAGTGCCATGACTATTAAATAAAGAATCATTTGGAGAGCCTAGTGGTACCACACTGGGGTATGAAAACCACACATGGTCCACTTTGGGTGGCTTTTTGTAGACAGATAGAGCACCCTGGGATTTCCCAATAGTGAGAAATGTAAAGTCATCATGATGTGAGGTTACTGTAACACTGACCGAGTCCATTCCACATAAGTCCACAGCGGGCAGCTCAACCATCGTGCAGGAAAGAGGCCTCGTGCTGGCCTCTGATGCGGGCTTTCTCACACTCATAAAGCCCCACTGGTCCAGTGAGCAGGAAATGTCTGTCTTTAGTACTCCTGACTGTGCCTAGCCAATCAAGTGCGTGGAATGACAGCAGGAAGTGTACCCCTGCTGCCCTGCCCAGCCGCTCTGTTATTCAAGTCTTCCGCCATGTTCACTTCGATTGCTAGCCCAGCTTGACACACTGGTATTAAGCAATTGGCTGGGGCCACATTCTTAGAAACAGCTGTGTGAGGCGTGTCCACATCACACCGTTGCTCAGAATTCCCTGGACCTTCTCCTGTCCGCTTGCCCATCCTCTCTCCTCCCAAGCCCTGACAAGCCTCATTTCCCACTGACCCACACAGCACCTTCTCTGGAGAAGTGGGCTTGCCTAGTGCACTGTTTTATCAGCTTCCGCTCGGTTTTCTGCTTCCACGATCCACCAAGAACCACAGTAAAAAATGACGGAAGGTGGAGTCTGTGCCCTCATCCCCTGTCCTTTCTCAAGCACCTGCCTAAGCAGCTGCTGCCAGCCCTGAGCCCATGGATGGTGGGAAGCCTGTGTCCTCCCTGCAAATGTTCTTGCCCTGCATCATCTCTCAGGTCTCTGCTCTAACATACCCTGTGAGGGGGCCTGAGAGCCACACAGCCTCCTCCCACCCTCCAGGACTGGTTCCCAGCAAAGCTCAGCTAGTAATCCCAGCCTTCCAGAGGGACTGTGAGCTTCCCGGGAGGAGACTCAGGTGACCCAGGTCACAGGTTCAAGCACAGCCAGGACTTAAACTCCAACGTTGTCTTCCCACATTGCCCTCACTGTGTTGAAAGTGTGTTCTGAAGATCTCCATCTACACTGCTTTTAGGACTGTGAGCTGATGCTGGGGAAAAATACAGAAAAGAGTTTGTCCCAGAAGAAACAGGGTGAGAAATAGAAAGCTGGCTCAGCAGCTAAGAGTAATTACTGCTCTTGCAAAGGACCTAAGTTCAGCACCCATGAATAGTGTACAACCTCCTGTAACTCCAGCTCCATGGGATCCAACATCATCTTTTGGTCTCCATCAGTACCTTTGCTCATGTGCACATATCCACACAGAGACACAGAGACATAATTACAAGTAAAATAAACTTAAAAAAAAAAAGAGTGATCCATGGGGACCAGTGAGCCTGAACCCAGGAGGAGCAGGCTAGCTCAGCTGCATCAGCATAGGAAATGGTCTACAGAGTAACACGGGGGACTTTTGCTGTTCAGGCAAGAGCAGGCAAAGGAGGCAGGGACATCTGACATTGCTCACTCAGCCTGTATAACCTCTGACGGGCAGGCCACTCCCCCATCCTCACAGAGGGAGCTGGTCCCAGCAGCACCGAGCATCTAAGCAGCAGGGAACCATGTGACTGCCCAGGGACTCAGAAGCCCAAAGTCAGGAGCCCTGTCCATCCTCCTCTGTCATCATCACAGGCACTGCCTTGGCTCAAGATGTCCCTTGGTGAGGTCAGCACACCAAACTACACTTTCTAGAAACAATTCCGTGTTTCATCAGCCTATGGCTGATTCCCACCCGGGGAATCTGCTAAGGAATATAAAAACAAAATAAATAAAGCCAGCCTCCAGCCCTGGTCCAGGCCTGCCAGCAGTGGTCCACCAGGCTCCAGGGGCGCCAAACTGGCATGGGCAGAACAGCAAGCAGGCAGACAGCACCCAAGATGGTAGGCATGGCTTCCTGCAGCATCTGGCAAACAGCCCCGCCAGACTCTTCCGGCTGATTGGTAAAAAACTGAGAGGATCAGTGCCTGTTGACTTGGCCCCTTATGATGGAGTTGCCACACACTGTCATGGGCAAGGGGGGCAGATGGCTCCTGAGGGGTCTGCGGTGTACCTGTATGTGGCTAAAGCATGTACAGAAGAAAACATCTGGATGAACTTGGCAGAAAGTAATCCTTCATGCAAATTAGCCACCATCTTCAACAGCTCTGTCGTGTTCGCTTGCAAGAGCTCATCATGAGGGGAGTCTGTTGACTGTTGACTTTCCCAATGAAAAGGAGGGTCAGGGAGGTCATGGGGCCCTCACCTGAGATTCCGGCAGATGCCTCCTGAACCTCCCATTTCATCTGTGTGCCTTCTGTCCTAGTTGTACATGGCCTGGGGATCAGGCAACGTTAGAGTGCATAGGCTGGGGCGGCTCCGCTGGAGGAGGGGGGAGTCTCCACCTATGCTGGGTGAGGTTTTCCTAGTGTGGCTCCTTTGGGGACAATCACAATCCTACAGAAAAAAAAAATCACCCATGTTCTGTAAGCAAGCCCAACTCATTAGTTCCCCGGGTGCATTTTGTGGAATCTTACTGTAGTGTGTCACTGGGACCTCATACGGAGAGGGTAGATCCATCTCCCCAGGGGAGGAATTCTCGAAACAGACCCCTGCAGGGGTTCTAGGAGCCTGTGTGCAGCTCTAGTGACACGCCACCCATTTCCAGCCTAGGTTTGGTGGGAGTGAGAAGCAATCTCTACTCAGACAAGAGCCTCAGCTCTACCCCACCAGACCCCATAACAAAACCTAGCAGTACCAAGTCACATGTCCCAAATCCCCTGCTGCCCTGCTCTGAGGAGGCTCTGTGGCTTCTGCCGTGATATTCCAGGGCATCATGGTGCCCAGTGCCCTCAGGAACCCCAATGCATGCTCCTCTCTGCATGGACTCTCATGTGGGAGCCAAGGATGCGTGCTGCAGCAAACTGCAAGGCAGAGACTGCTAGCGGGTGCCTGGCTGTGATGCTTAGCAGTTCCTCATCTAATGATGGATGCTCTGGCCCCGCATCACAGCAGGTACAAGACGAAGATGCAGGTGGAAGAGAGCAGGGTCCATATGGCGGGACTGGGTGGGAGCACCAGTGCATGACCCTGCCAGGCTAACTGCTCATGTCACACTAAGGAAGAGCTTGTTTCTAGTGGGTTCTTTATCAGCAACCATACGTCCACAAGGTCATACCTAAACCAGGGCTGTCTCAGGGCCTTTGCACTGCTGTCCTACCTCAGGACATTTCCTCTAAGACTGAGGAAGGACAGACACTTCCTCTGCATTGGCCCCTCTTATCTCCCGTGTTGTCCTGGCCACTGGAGTTTTATTTATATGTTAGCTTATCCATTTATTGTCCTCTGCACACCAAGGCCCACTTGAGCAAACTCTGAGCCTTCCTGTCCACACCTAGAGCCCTGGCTGGATGGTAGGGAGGCCCTGGGCAATTGTGGGAAAGAGGAGGGGGGAGATGGAGTAAGAATGGTGGTTCTGTGAGCTGAACAGCAGGCAGAAAGCTGTCTGTTCCTCTACAAGGATCCAGCTGCAAGCTCACGTCTGGCTCGTTTGATCTTTCTCAACTCACCTAACAAGGGGAATAATAAAATGACGTGTTCGCAGATGCAGCACAATTCTGCCACGCTCTGTCTTGGTGAGATGCTGTCTGCTGCCTCCATGAATGTCAGGCCACCTCTGCTGAGGAGGAGCCCCACCAAATGTGTGCCACCTCAGCTCCATCCACAGAGCCAGCATCTAAAAGTGAAAAAAAAAAAAAAGAAAAAAAAGGCGAAAGGTTAAAAGCCAGCCTCCTGCTGAAAGCTGAGCTTCTTTCTGTAGTGCAAGGTGACCAGGATGTGGGGTGCATGGAACGCATCTCTGAGCATGGCTACACCTGTGCTACTGGGCCAGGGGCGGGGGGAGGACAGGAGAATTGTAGGGGCACATTTTGAACGGAGGGATCTGAAGCCTTCTGGAGAAACAAAAGAAATGCTGGGCTGCTGAGACCCACTGTGACGGCTGTGTGCTCATGTTCAGGGAGTACGGGACTCCCTGTTTTCAGAACTGGTGATGAAGGGAGGGCCACTCCCACACAGGGGACTCTGAGAGGAGTCTGAGAGGTGAGATTTGACCCCTGGTGTCAGGAGCGGTCCAAGGGCATCAGCTTGCTGCACCAATTACTGTTTGAGCTATATAAAGATAGATACTCTAAGTGCCCTGACACCAGGTACAGTGCTCGAGATGTTGCTGTAATGCCAATGCTCAGGAAGCAAGAATATCTCTGTGGGTGTGAAGCCAGACTTGGGCTAAGGAGTGAGACCCTATCTCAAAAAATAAAATAATACCCAATATGGAAAGAGAAGGGATGCATTTGTGATGGTTTGGCTCTAGAGCAAGCGGTTTGGGGCTTTACTGATAAGTGAATCCTGCTAACAGGTCCTTTGTTTCAAGGGGATTCACCTCTGCTTCTAGCCCTGATCACTCTGGGTGTGACCTTGGCCTCTATAGTCTGGTTTTCCCACACAGGCTCGCACACAGCACACGGGACTCCTGCTGGAGTCCTCTACAGATGCCCAAAGGGACTTTAGCCTGACATGGAGCTTTCATTGTCACCCCCCTGATTCCGGAGAGCTCCCTGTCACCACCACGGGGAGGGTGTAAGAGATCAGTCCCCAGTGCTGCCAGGTGCCACTGGCTTTTCTAGGAAATGACCTTTAGAACACAGAGGCTTATCTGAGTGTTTTGTGCTGATCTCTCCACGACCACTGTCATCTTTATCTCTGTTGGTAGCAGTTTCGGGTCAACAATGACAGGCCCACTGGATCAGTTGCTGATTTTAATTTGATTGTGACTGGGGCCAAGAGTTTGCTCATTTCTTTTCACTTTGAAAAACAAAACAAAAGTTTTTTCTTTGATGGAAAAGTAAACAGTGCCAGGAAGCCACAACCCAACCCCTGTCCTCCAGAGAAACTTCCAGGGATCTTCCATCTAGTCCTTGTCCTCTGGAGAGAAAAAATTTGGTTGGGAGACACAGATAGGTTAAGCAGAAAGTCATGAAGCAAAGCAAAACCAACCCCTTCCAGAGAGACTGGGGGTGAGCTGCCCCAAAGTGTGGCACAGTCCAGTGGGCTCTGCCTTGTGGCCTTAACACATTTCTTCATTATTTACTTACTCGTTTGTGTGGGGGAGGGGACAGCACAAGCTGCAGTGTGCATGTAGAAGACAAGTATGGGGGTCAGTTCCCTTCTTCCAACATATGGATCCCAGGGATCAAACTCAGGTCATATGGCTTCATGGCCCATGCCTTTATCCATGAGCCACTTCTGCAACCAGCCCTGCCTTGTGATTTTTAAGACGCTTCATGTATTCTTATGAGTTGGGCAGCAGGCTCATGGAGTAAGGGTCATTCTTGCGTCTCCCGATCATGGTGGACTACACCTCCCTTATGGAGTGTTGTTGGAACTCACTCTGCAAACCAGGCAGGCCTCAAACTCAGAGATCTGCCTGTCTCTGCTTCTCTGAGTGCCAGGATTAAAGGTGTGTGCCACTATGCCAGGCTTGAAAGTGTTTTTAAATATAATGAAACCAGTCATTTCTACTCTGTCAGGGGGCAGAGTCAAACCCACAATAATACAAGTAATGTTGCAATGACCTCAAGTTATTTGAGGACCCAGACCCTTTGATGGTGTAAAGTGTGGGAGAATGCTTTGTTGCCTCTGATAGAGTGAAAACCTGGTTCCCACTTCAAGGGTGCTTGACCACAGAGATGCTTAGAACCCTGACCCTCAGAAGACACAGCCAGAACCTGTGCCACTCTGCCCCCTGACAGAGCAGAAATTCCTGGTCTCATTATACTTAAAAACATTCTCAAGCTAGGCATAGTGGTGCATGCCTTTAATCCCAGTACTTGAGAGACAGAGGCACGTGACTCTCTGAGTTCAAGGCCAGCCTGATCTACAAAGAAAGTTCCAGAACAGCCAAGGCTGCACAGAGAAACCCTGTCTTAATAAACCAAACAGACTGACAGACAAGCAGGACCAGGAACTGGGGAGACATCTGTAGTGAATGATTCGAGACAAGAGAACCCGAGTTATTTCTTATTTCAAGGCAGGCAACAATAAAAGGTGAACATGCAGGAAAACACTTTATCAAATGTAACTGCAAGTCGCTTTTTTTAGTTTCTAGAATAAATAGTAATTAAATCATGTAAGCTGTGACAGTGGAATTGCTTATAAAACCAATCCTCCCACCATAATTGCTTAGATACCCACATTTTTATAAATACTGGGTAACTTTATCCATTGCTTTTATCAGCAAAATGTGACACCAGCTGTTGGTGCTTCATAATTTACCGAGGCATTGGGTGACAGGCACAAAAGCATGTGTCTAAAAAAATGCACTAACATGGCCCAGATAAATATGCAGACTTGGAGATGTCTCTTTCTGTAGCGGAGTTAGAAATGGCTGCAGCACTGGCCGTCAGGAGGGGCTGACAGTTTCGTTGCCTAATTAATGTTTGGAAGCAAAATGATGCAAAACACCGTAGTTGCGCTATCTGCTACCTCTGCGACTAACCAAGGAAGGTTGTGGCTAAGCAAGGCCTGTTATCCTGCCTCTGCCCCAGCAGGACACAGGTGGCTGACAAGTGTCAGGTCTTACTAAGTCACAGAAAGGCCAATCCCATTTCCGGAATGTTCCTGATGTCAGGGAAGAACCCTGACACATCAGCTTTCACTGGTTCCTCCATGGCACATAGCCGTCTTGGGCACAAAAACAGACCCAAAAGACTGGGTCATCTGCCCTGACAGGCAGAGACTGCTATGAGGCTAGAAGTGGGAATGTGGGGGTCAGAGGGTGGAGACTCCTGCTCCCACTGAGCCACACAGGTTCTGCATGGTGCAGAAACTGTGACAGGAGTGAAGGGTTCTGCCTGGGTTTGGAGGGTGGGTGCCTGAACATCCTTCTGTCCTTTTTTTCTGGCCTCCAGTTACTTCTTCTGGAAGACAGAGGAGACCCCCGTGAGGTCCTTACTGTCTTAGGGCTACTTGGGGATCCAGACGTTGTACCAGATATGTTGCAGCTTCTGTCTGCTGGTCACCCTGACCATCTTTTCTCCTCTTACAGTCAAATTCAGCAGCTGCTTGGGCACCAAAGGGACACAGTATGAGACCAACAGCTTGGACTTCAAAGTCGGGGCGGATGGGACAGTCTTTGCCACTCGGGAGCTGAAGATCCCCTCAGAGCAGGTGGCCTTTACCGTGACTGCACGGGAACGACAGACTGCTGAGCAATGGGATGCCATGGTGCGACTGCTGGTAGCCCAGACTTCATCCCCACACTTTGGACACAAGGTAAGAGGACGCAGGTCCAGAGCTAAGGTGTCCCTTGCTCTGTCGGGGAGCCGGGAGGATTCCAGGCAGAGCCTTTTCCTGGCTCATGGAAGGTGCGAGTTGACATCTCTTTGGCTTTGCCCATCAAAGGCATATCATCACTCCCAGCCTCTGCATTATTCTGAGGTAGACTCACCCCCATGGGTAGGATATCTGAGCAGGCCAGTCCACCAAACCGCCACCATTATGCCCTTCGTCGTATTCATGCTTCTACCTTGAGCTATAAACCACAAGTTCTGTACGTGGCCTGGACTCTCAGGGCGTCCTGCCTGCTATAGTCACTCACTTTGAAGGCCAGGAAGATTGGCAAACAAAGCAGGTCCCCGAGGCTGGGGAAACCAGGGCAAGAATAATTCAGAGTTACGAGAGATATCGGGGAAGGGGACAACAGACAGGAAGAAACTGAGATGGGAATGGTAGGGAGAGAGGTGGGGAAAGGGAGAAAAAGAAGAGGGGAGAGCAGGGACAGATGGATAAATGAGGGGAGGGAGAGAGTGATGATGAATGAGGAGGGGCTCCTGCACTCTCCGGTAATCTGACCAGACTCCTGGCAGCCTCCATGACACCCCACATGCTCTCAGTTCCATTCTTGTTTGTGCTGGGAACCCTGGGTGGCTGCATTAGCCTCAAGGCATCAGGACTGGAGCCAGCAGAGAGCTTGCAGCCTGGGTGCCTGCAGTAGAGAGACCCTGAGAAAACCAGCATGATTGGAGAGGGAAGCATGCCAGGTCCCTCAGACTGTGTGTGGTTCCATAGTCACGGTCTTAGGCGGCTGCATGGGGGCTCCCCAGGAAATGCCCAGAGGACCCGAAGTTAGCTGTGCAAAGTTAAACGCATCCTTTGGTATGAGCTTGCCCAGAACCTTCCACAACTGAGTCTGCCTGTGAAAGCCTCTTTGTGGGAGAAAATCTGCAAATTTCCAAAAATACATCTGACCATGGAACCCTTCACGGATCAGCTTGTGGGACAGGTGTACCAAGGAACTCACTCTGGGGAAGCAGGAATTGGGTTTTAGTCTTGTTTCCAAATAGGAGCAGAACCTTGGAAGGACGGTCTTTCCCACTGAGTGTAAAGGAGATCACCAGCAGCAAAATTACAGTTATGAAGTAGCAACAAAAAAATTTTATGGTTGGAGGTCACCAAAGCATGAGAAACTGTGTTAAAGGGTCACAGCATACAGGAAGATTGAGAACCGTGTGGAATTTTATGGATCCAATTTTAATTTAAGCTGATGTTTGCAGCCAGAGGGTTTCTGACTTTTTCAGATTTTAGAATATTTGCTGGAGTCTACAGTGAGGCATCTTGGGGACATCACCCAAGGCTAAACACAGGATTCATCTGTTTCATCTACACTTTGTACACATAGCCTGCAGCTGTGCCAGTGTGTGTGTGTGTGTGTGTGTGTGTGTACTGTGACCTAGCACACAAGGTCAGGTGTGGAATTTTCCATTTTAGGTGGATGGTGCTCAAAACATTTCAGATGTTGAGTTTTCTGATAAGAGATGTTCAGCTTCTGTTATGTTTTGATGATAAGATAAGGGGCTCGAGAGATGGTTCCACGGTTAAAAGCACTTAATGTTCTTCCAGCGGACCGAAGTTCAGTTCCCCACACACATACAGTGGCTCACAGCTCCTTTCAGCTCTAGTTCCAGGGGATCCAACACCTCTTCTGGCCTTTGCAGGCACCACACACAATCATACACGTATGTATTTGCAGGAAAAACACTCATACACCTATAAAACTGAATATTTAAATATTTTAAAAATAAAGCCTTCCTTTAAAAAAAAAATACTTATTCTAAAGTCTTTGAGAAATCCCTGAGAGTCATAAGACTGTGTGTGTATGTCTATGTGTTCAAAGATAATAAATTCAAGAAAGGAGAAAGGAAAACACAGAACAGATGGGCTAATATATTTCTCTTGCAGTAAGATGGTATGCTTACAAATACATCAGTAATTATAAAAATGAAGACATGTTAACATACAAATAAAGGAAAACATGTTGACACATTGAATAAGTAAAAACCCTGCTAGGTACAGCTTGCTAAATACACATCTTGAAGGCCTAAGAATGGAGACAGGTTGAAAGTAAAATCCTAGGGGGAAAAAAACCAAAAAACTGTGTAAATAACAACCAGAAGAAAGCTGGAGGCAGCTCTGTTGACATCAGACAAACAGACCAAGATAAAGCATCATGCAAAGGGGGCACTTCACAGAGATGAGAAGATATGCGAGCCCTGAATTGGTGTGCACGTATGTGACTTCAAGCTGTTCACAGCAAAGTTGATAGAATTAAAGGGAGAAGCAGCAAGCAAGTGTGCATCCACTGCAAACGTTAACATTTGTCCATCTGTGAATAATGGACAAAGTGCAGCGAGGAAACGTAAGGGAGCCAAACAGTCAGGAAGCTCAACGTTGTGCAGAGAAGTTTGAAACCCAGAACCCACGGCTGCTCAGGTGGGTTCTTCTATGGGTGTGACCTCTAACCACAGAAAGACAAGCTCCAAGTTTTAACCCCAAAAAAGCCACACTAGAGTTGCAAGATTTAAAGTCCAAACAAGCCTGGGTTGTGGATTATTATTATTTTTTTAATGTTCGAGCAATTAAGCTAAGAATCAATAGCAAAGAACATAACTTGAAAGTCTCCATAGGTTTGTAAGTCAAGCCTTGTTATTATCCCCTGGTAGAAAAGAACTGAAATGTAAATTAGACAATATGTTGCCTGAATAATAAAACTAGTGGAGTACACCAAGTGGAATGTCTGGGCTTAATGGACAATGGGATAAAGAAATAAAACCGTCTCCAAAGTACCCAACCCTAAAAATTACCAAAAGAGTAGAAGATGAGGCTCAAGTAAAACAGAAAAAAATAGCAAAGAGAAAGGGGGAAGAGAGGGAGGACTAGGCAATCTTAAAGTTGTAAGATCTGTGACAGAAGTCAGCTCTTAAATGGCAAAGTTGATCATTCTAGGTAAGAAAAAAGACAGAAGCAGCAGATAACCGATTCTAAGATGAAAAGATGGCTCTGACCAATCAATCATATGAACGCTAAGAAATTATGTGAGGGAGTGTGTGATGTGTTTCATACCAAAAGCATTGAGAATCTACAAACATAAACTTTACCAAAACTAACTTGAGAAAAAACTCTGATCCATATTAATACTTGATCTTGGCCAAAAGGCAAAGAAACAGCCAGATTTGTTTATTACTATGGATAAAATTAAAGTCTGTATCAAGGAAACATTTCAACTCTGCAAGTAGATTCTACCTTGGCTAAGAGGAGAAATTAGAATTAATTCCACAAGAAACATGTCCCAAGAGTTAAATGGGAAGGTCAGTCCTGTAAACCATAATGGAGAATGTGTCTCAAACCAGCAAAATCAGGACTCACATCTGGAACTCACCAGGAGTCATTCCCAAAACCTGGTAGAAACTAATTTTTCCTAACAAAAGCCTTTTCCAAAACCAGCAAAACCACATTCCTAGCCAAAGACCAAAACTATTTGGAAGGTATGGTAGAAAGCATCATCATGCCTATAAATTTATAAAATCGAGATAGTAACAAACTTTTATCTAGTTATGTTTACATAGATTGATAAATCACGACTGAGCAGCATTTATCTTAAGAATATAAGATTAGTTTAATATATGCAATTCATAAAACAAAGGATTAAAAGACTGCATGATCCCCCACGTATCAGTTACTAAAAATTAACTTCTGTTCCAGATATTAGCAATAGTCAGGTTATTAGGAAAGGAAGTCACCTTACGGTGGCTCGGAAAGGGGATCTACAAACTCAACACTGGCTGTCCAATTGGCTGTTGAAGTAGAAAAAGGGAGCTCCCACCTCATGCACTGAAAGACCAAGCCAATGCAATAAGACAAGAAAAGGAAATCAGTCCCCACCATTGACAGACTCCAGCAAGAGAGCAAGTTCACTAGCTGCACAAGGGCCTAGCGAAGAAGTGGCCACCTGGAGGCAGAGAGCATGAAAAGCCCGAGGCAACTCTCATGGAAAGGGACACTAAAGTAAATTCCTCAGTGACTGTTGCCCAGAGACCCCCATATACACACATACATACACACATACACACATACATACATACGTGTGTACATACATAATATATATTTTGATACACATACGCATATATATTATACATATGATGCCAGGAATGGAAACCAGGGCCTTCTCCCATCGAACCACACCCTAGGGTGTGTTTTAAACGGTTGCATAAGTTCCTGGACAACACATTCGAGTTTCTCTCCTGACCTGCAATGTTTAAAAACTCTCCTCTGTGACCTGCAGGCAGGAGTGTGCTGTCCCTGCTTGAGACAGTGAAGAGCAATCAAGGAAGGCACTGATGTTAACCTCTGGCCTGCATACACACATGCGCACACATGACACATATACTTTACATACACTGCACACACATACACATTCAGATAAACCTACTCACACTATATCCACATATTCACACACGATGCAGAAAAACTCGGGCACATACACAACACATAAACTGATCTCAGTATACAGCACAAGCATACACTACACACAGGTATCGTACAGGGAACACGACACAAATGCACATCTAGCGCACACACATCACACACACTACACACATACACAATACAGACATAAACACACTACACGCAAACACACGCACGTGCAAGCTCACAGGCTACATACTTACAGCACATAGAAATGTACATGCACTAAATCAGACACACACGCTGTACATACACGTAACAAATGCCTACATACACATATAATGTGTATGTATAGAATACATGTGATGCCGGGAATCAAAACACTAACCATACACATTCATGCATACATATGCACCACACACACACACACACACACACACACACACACGTATTCACACACACAGAACCAAACAACACACATGCACACATGTACAGCATACACCACTGCACATTTACACACGTTAAACTACATACACACTCTATGCACACATATGCCACATGCATAGACACATACATGCGTTGCACACAGTACACAGTACACGTACATACCACATGTACGCACTCGTGTACATGACGCTTACACACAGGCACACATGCACGTGCTACAGACAAGCACACGTGCACACCCACACGTCAAGTCTTCCCGGCACGGCCTGACGAAGGGGAATTTGCGTGGTGGTGCACCCTAAGTGAGAGCCCTGTTCCAGAAGGTTCTAGAGAGGAAAATGGCCGCCTGTAAAGCAGAGACCACAGGATGTTTAAGTTCCGGGGAAGCTCTCATGGAAAAGGGACTTGGAGTGAATCCCTCAAGGGCCATTGCCCAGGGACCCCCTAATTTCTCGGTTCTGCTCTTTCATTTCTCTTCTGCCAAGGCTTCTGTATCCAACGCCTCCCCATTCATTATTTCAGCGACTCTCCGTGGCTCTGGGTAAAACCGACAGCTTTACAGTTAGATGAACCATAAAAAATTGGCAACTTCTCTCCTCCCCCCACCACCCCCAGCAGCTATTAAAGGCCGCCTTTCTGTGTGTGATGCGAGCGGTGCTCAAATCTGGAAGAACGTCCCTTTGTGCAGTCTTGCAGGAAAGCCGATAGCAATTCAATTAGAAAATGCAAATGAGGTCACATATTTCCCAGCGGAGCGCTGAGGTGCCCCTGAGGAATCAGAGCGACATGCGGCCTCACGGTAAATACCGAAGATGAAGCGTCCCTCGCTGTTGTCATCTGCCTGGCTGGTACAGTGCTTGACTGTGGCAATGGGGCCTGTGGGTATAGTTTGCCAAAAAGACACTGTTGTTTATGAAACTAATATTGGGTCTTCTAGCCCATCAGCACTTTTGAAGGATCGGATCATGAGCAGCTGTGAGCTTCCTTGGGCTCCAGCTACAAGGGATCGATGTACCCCAACCTCTAGTGCCATAAAAGGTGGTCCCGTTTGGAGATGGATTTTGCGATGGGGTTCAACCCACAAAGGTGGGTGACCCTTTAGACACAGGCACACAGGGGGAACATTGTCAGGAGATGAAAACAAAGACAGAGTGATTTGTACACTACCAAAAATCATCAGCGTGCCAGGAGTTAGACAGACAAGGAGCCAACCCCTCTCTTGGTTTAAGATCCCAGCCCTGAGTCCATGGTCCTTTGTTCTACAGACTGTTGATAATAACGCAAGGGACATGGTGCTTAATAGCCTCTACCCAACCTCTGGTCCAATACTTCATCCCCCTGGGCCCATCTCCCTTATTTATCAGGCCCATCACCCTAGCCCTTGGGTCCATGACCCTCTTTCTTCTTGGTCCATTACCCTCCCACTTTGTAGCTCGTTGCTACCTCCTCATGGTCTGTCACATACTTCCTGTCCCTTTCACCCTCCCACTGTCATGGGTACCCCACCCTACAAGTTGGGTGCATGTTGGTTAGCTTCATTCTTGTTTCTGCCTCTGGGGCTCCTATGTTGCCTGTGAGAAAATGGGAAGAAGAGGTCTTAAGAATAAGTCTCCATCATTCCCAGAGGCCATTTCCACAGAGACCTTGCAGACCTGTGGCTAAACAGCATTGTAAGAAGGAACCGTAGTCTGGGTGGGCTCCCCCCTCTGTGAATTCTGGACACCTGGTATTCTGACAACTCAGTGGGACACTTAGAGGTTCAGAGACTTTTGTTGGAAGATCTCTTGGTACCCTACAATGTCAAGGCTGCAGTGGCCCAGGGCTTTGCTCAGGAGATGTGTGTGCAAAAGGCATGGTGTGCTGCTGCCTGGAGAAGCCACCAGCAGCTCTAGGTGGTGTGTAGGTCATGAAGCTCGTATCTCAGAAGGTAGTGAAAGATGACTTCTCAAAGAGAGTGAAAATACCATAAAAAGTAAGCTGCAAGAGTCTTGGTAAGCCGTGGACAATCTGTCACTATCCTTGGGATCATCCTGAGGAGAGCAGAGATATCCATGGTCCTGTGAGTTCAGACTCCGTCATGACTCCACCATTCTGCAGGTCTGGGCTGAATGCGCTGGGACTGGGAGACACACATGGTGACTGGTTCAGTCTCTTCTGACTGCCAGCCAGTGTTGCTAGAAAGCTTAAGGGAGAGGACCATGGGAGGAACCACATCCCCCAGAACACCAGGCCCCACTTGGCGGGAGTGAGCATCCATGAGCCTCATGTGGTCCATGAAACCGCGTCATTGTATTGTGAAGGGTACGGTGATGGACTTGGTGTCCTCTGCTCTTCCCAGTCACTGCACCATGACAGCCCTCCAGCCCTGACACTGACTGTCTTACTGCTGTGTCTGTAAGTACCTCCCTGTCTGTGTAAGTCACAAACTACTGAAGTTCAAGTTTAGGTGACCATCTCAGACTTGAACAGTGTCACCACCCTTTGCTTTGTAGATACATGGGTGACAGGAGGCATGAGGACTTGTCTAGATACCACGACCAGTTGACTGCGGGGCTTATCTATAGCCAGAGACCTGTGGCCAGGCCCGGGTCACAGATGTGCTGCATTCTTCTGCCACTTGTCTTTCGTGTCACTGTCATCATGACAGTTCCTGTCATTGCCATAGGCCTCTGGGCAAGGTCACCACATCAAGAGCCTGCCCAGATGCGGCCATCCTGATCTCTGCTCAGCCCACAACACTTTCGGCCTGCCTACACAGTGAGGGCGCTAACACCCTTCCGCTCATTATGAGGAATACCGTGAGGCACAGTGACGGTGCTTGAGTCTGAACTGGGGTCCCTGCCAGGCAGAGTGACCTGAGCATCCCGCCCAATGATGGACCCCAAAGGGCTGACAGGCTGGCACTGGGGGATGCCAACAGAGGAGATGGTGGCCACTGTGTAGGCCTGTACCTCTTCTGTGTGGCCACCATCTCTCACACTCCTGCTCACCTACAGCTTTCATGAGGGCTTTTAGATCATCTTAGAGGTGTGTGCCTGTGACCTCAGAATGCTGAGAAGAACCTCCCAGAGAGAAAGGGGAGTATTCCTGCCTCAGCCTCCAGAGTAGCAAGGCCCTGTAGCAAGGCCTGTACCTTCAGGCCGGCGTCTCTTCTGGTGTGTGGAGTGAAAATAAAGCCAGGGTGTCTCCGACCATACATGCACATTTCTCTCAAACTCTGGGAGTTTATTCTGAAGGAAAATGCCACGTGTCCCTGGAAGACTATGGAAGTGGTGAGGAAGTGATCATGGCAAAAAAGATTCCCAACGACAGGCCATCGGTGACCCTAAAGCCCACAGGTGTGGGTGCAGAGCCAAGTGTTAGGACATGTGGCTCCCGGTGGTGGACATGACAGCCGGGCTGTGTGTGGCTCCCGGTGGTGGACACGACAGCCGGGCTGTGTGTGGTGCCGCTGAGATAAGGCTGCTCCTGGGCTCCTTCTATATTCTGCACTAGACCTGCAGGAGCCATGGAGGAAGGAGAGGATGGCTTTTAGTCCCGTGAACAAGTCCAGGAAGGAGAGAGGCATTTTTCCCTTAGTTTCCTGAGTGGATCTAATTAGTCTCTTACTGTGAATGTGGGTTTGTAAAGGTATTTTTATTTATTCTGAAAACAAAGGGAAATTTTGTTTATAGTGTCTCTAACTACACGTAATTTCCTTAACTTGGAGTACTTTGTTCTCATCCGGGTGATGAGAACAATGTTCTCATCATTTGGTGATTCTGGAACCACTCTGGATATTGTGGGTAGAGAGTGTGTCTGGTGCCATTGGGTAATGGCCAAGGATGCCGCCAGCATTCTGCAGCATGGCGGGACTCACAGCCCACACTGTCTGCAGTGCCCAGGGTGGCGGGACTCACAGCCCACACTGTCTGCAGTGCCCAGGGTGGCAGGACTCACAGCCCACACTGTCTGCAGTGCCCAGGGTGGCAGGACTCACAGCCCACACTGTCTGCAGCGTGGCAGGACTCACAGCCCACACTGTCTGCAGTGCCAGGGTGGCGGGACTCACAGCCCACACTGTCTGCAG
>NW_026596234.1:1996000-2056741 GCF_907164565.1 Psammomys obesus | reverse complement strand
GTCTGCAGTGCCAGGGTGGCGGGACTCACAGCCCACACTGTCTGCAGCGCCCCGCATGGCGGGACTCACAGCCTCACTCCTACACTGCACATAGGCATTAGAGGATCCTGCAGAACAGCAATTTCCAGCCTCTGCATCAGCTGTCACCTTCAAAAGAAGGAGCAGTGAAGGACTGAGACGCATCTTGGGGAGACAGTCTGAGCTCCAATCCCAGGCCTCCAGGCCTCCGGTCCTCAGACAGCACCAGATTCCACTATTCTACATTATGGTCGTGGGTAAATTCAAAGCTGCTTTAGTCAATACCCTGCACACAGTAGGTAGTTTTCACAGAAAGTTCAAGCCCAAACTGGCCTTCCAGATATTCCAGAGGCAGTGACAAAATAATCACCCTGCCTTGTTCGGGAAGCCTTCCTGTGCACATCTCAGTGAAATTTCAGCATCTCCCCGTTTTGCAAGCGATTAGAACTAAGTAGCATCCGGCTTCTGGGGCAAGGACGGCATTCATCACACACCTGGGGCCTTTTCAGAGCGAACTTGTGCGAAAGTGTGTGTATAATAGCTGTTTGTGAGTGTGGCTATCTTCCTCTTGTTTTATTTTGTGTTTGTTAAATGCCAGTTTATTCTGCCTTAGCTGTTCCTTGGCTACTATGGAAACCAGCTAGACGGCTGCAGACAGAAGCCTAACTAAATATTTTAAATGTGTATGCTTGCAGACAAGCAAAATGGACCCCTCCCAGAGTAACATTGAAAAAGAAGAGGCAAACGGATGTCCTGTACAGAGCAGCTCAATATCCCTGGAGAAGGGGAAAAGAGGAGGGGAGGGGGAAGAGTTGAGGGAGAGAGAGGAGAGAAGATGGAAGGGAAGGAGAGAGGGAAAAGACGAGGGGAGAGGCCTAGTTATCTAGTTACCTTCAGTTAAAAGCAATGCCAGGCCCGACAATGGTGGGGAACCCACATCACTCCCCTGACTGCAACAGGTTGGATCTAGCGCCCTGGGAAAGCCATACACTGAAGGGCTGTGTCTGCTGGTGGAACCCAGGGTAAGCCCATGTCCTCCTGGCCAGCAGGAAGGCCATAGGAAGTCCACATGACTCTGCCGCCACCCCCACTTCCACATACCTAAGAGTTATGAGTTAGCTGTGCCCCGTCCTCAGCCACCATTTTAGCAGAGGCTACATGATGAGGCCGTAGAGCTGCTGTGGAACCACGCTGCTGCCACGCAATTGTGGAAGGCAAACGCAACTGGAAGGTTAGACAGCTGGCCTTATCATTATCACATCATCATCATCATCATCATCATCATCATCATCATCATCATCATAACTTTGCCTAGTAGTGTGTGTGCATGCATGTGTGTGTGCACATATGAGCGTGTGTGTGTGTGTGTGTGTGTGTGTGTGTGTGTGTGTGTGTGTGTATGGAGTCACAGGACAAGTCTGTGGAATGAGTTCTCTCCTTCCCTCTTCACCTGCATCTTGGAGCATCTAGGGAGATACAGCAAGTGCATTAGCCACTGAGCCATCTTGCTGGCCCCTTCGCCCCTTTCTGTGACTATGACTGTGGAAAGAAATTCTCAACTCCGGGCTCTCCCATCAGTCAACTTTCTCTGCTCATCACAGCTCTGTCTGCAGATCTCCCCCACCGTTGCCATCTCTGTTGTATTTTAATTTATTACCTTTACCATGTGGATCAAAGCCAGGGCTGTATGTGTGCTAGGAAAGCACGCTACTGTGGGGCCACCATCCCAACTCCTCCTTGCACATTTTTTCTTTGTGACAGGACTACACTAACAGTCCAGGCAGCCACCGAACTTTCAATCCTTCTGCCTCAGCTTAGCAAGTAGCCTGAGACACAGAGCTCCTCTGCCTTCACCCTGGCAGGAGGGGAACCGTGGCTCTAAGGTGGGGGTGGGGCTCACACAAACATGCTCAGGCAAGAAGGCGGATCCCCACTTTGCCACCATTACCAATGTTCAATATTTGCTATGTCCTTCCTTACAGAATTTCCTGGTCAGAAGAGCTAAACGAAGGAAATCGTGTCATGAAAATACCCCTACTTCCTCTTTGCCACCCCCATACACTCTCTTTACACTGTGTCCAGGCAACGATTGGTACTATCTGCTTATGCAGATAAGGACTATAGGGTCCTTATGGAAACCATGTGTCAGCCTTAGGGGTTCACGGGGCTATGCTAATAGAGACTTGGGTAATAGAAGCTGAAGACTGCATCTCATGAGGTGAGGTTGGCAATGTGACACCTTTACTAAGATGCTTTGCCCCGGCCCTGTTGTGTGTCCCTTGTGAGCTTCTATAAGCTGCTTTTATAGAATCAGGAAGGCTCAGACATATATCATCTTCTCAAACCTGGGAGGAACTGAAGGTGTTAAAGAGACACCCAGCAGATGTACCCAGCCCCGATGGGCCACTCCATCTCTAAGGTCTGGCTACCCAACCATCCAGCGTTGCAGAGCTGGACCCAGAGATCCTTGAAGCAATCATATTTCCCTGCTGCAAAATGTGACACTTTCTCTGGGCAGCAATAGAAAATTCTCTATCCCTTGGGGGAATTTGTACAAGTATCCAGGAACCTACAACTATACCCAGCACCTGGCCACCCAGCACTGGCTGACCACCCTCCCATGGCTGTAGGGGGTGGGTAAGAACGTATCATTTTCGAGGTCTCAGTATGCCCGTGGGGGGGCATGGCCTAGCTGGGGACACGCCTCTCTGCGAGACCCACACCAGCTGCCGTGCCAAGGCCAGAGGCCTGGGATGGGGCCTGCCAGCTCTCTGCATTGCCATGACAAGGAAATTTAGAAAACATCATCAACATCTACTTGTAAACCAATGCCCACCCATTGAAAACTGGTTCCCGCCCACTGAAAACCAGATCTCTCCCCATCGCAAACCAGGATGATGAGGGCAGACTCATACACACCTGGGACAGGTGTTCAGGAGCTTCCGGTCCCAGGCATGCTGTCACTCACACTACCCTGTGTGGCCTCACCTGAGTGTTCTACATGTAAACCTGCTGACTTTAAAGCCCAGGCTCCTGCTTGATTCCTCGCAAAAGATGGGCAGATTGGACAGCAGGGAACCATGAGAAAAGGTCATTTTCTACATTATATTCTAACTCTGACTCTTTATTATCTTTAAAATAAAATGTAATGAGTGGGGCATGGCGGCACATACCTTTAATCCCAGCCCTTGGGAGGCAGAAACCAGCAGATTGCTGTGAGTTCGAGGCCAGACTGGTCTCTAGGCCAGCTAGGCAATATAGTGAGACCCTGTCTAAAAAAAAAGGAAAGTGATTATTTAAAACCTGCCCTAGATCAGTGTTGAATTATTCATCCCCGACTTGTGAATGGAGCCTTCAGAGAACTGACTCAGCTTCTTGCTAATACGGCACAGCCCTGGAGACCGCACTGAGAAGCCACAGTCTACCACCCTCATGGTCCCGCTCAGAAAACAACTCCCCTTCCAGGCGGAGGAAGGCCGGGGCAGGACAGAGCCCCGGACACAGAGACAGGGATGTGGGGTAACTTACAGTCAGCTGCGGGCAAGGGGAGGATGAGCCCACTGCGTTCATCTCCAAATACAGGTTCAACTCCAACACAGTGAGTGGGAGCCTCAACCTTCCAGGGGAAATCCCCAGGCAGCCACCGTTCATACGCCTCCCTCTTGTCCTTTTTAATTCACTTCTCACCTCTTCCCTGAAATGACAGCCTGTGTGTCCTCAAGCTTGAACATCTTGCCACTGTGCTGTAAGAGGGAGAAAGGGAAGATGCCTACATTTGAGATGGATCCATAAAGCCTACCAAGAAGGCTCCAAGACCACTTGATACAGAAGGACTGTCAGACCCCCATCCCAGCCCTTCCCAGGATACTTCACACACACACACACACACACACACACACACACAAGCAGGCAGACAGGTGTGCTCGCACATGCAGGCACACAGATGCACATACACACATACTTACGCATACAGAACAAGGATACACATTCTACCAGAGAATTATCATGGCCCAGCTCATGAGCACTCAGGATGCCATTTGTGTTTAAAAGGCTGATGTCCAGGCAGACGATATGGCTTAGCTGTTAAAGCAGTTTCCCTGCAAGCATGACAACTTGAGGTTAATTATCAGAGTTCATATTAAAAAAAAAAGAAAAAGAAGGAGGAAAGGGAGAGGAAAGAGAGAGGGAGGAGGAAAGGGAGAGGAAATCAAACAGATTTAGGGCTGTGAGTCTGAATGCTGACTAACTCGTGCCTTGGAGTCACATGGTCCTAGGCTGGCCTACCTCCTACATAATCCACTGCCTCAGTCAGCCCAAAGCACGGGCAGGTCCTAGAACCTGGGATCAAGGTGAGGGAAGGTCTCGGCTGCAGCAAACTTCTCACAGACTCACCTGAGGCAGAGAGGTGGGGCAGGGCTAGCTGTAAGATTCTAGGTCAGTGGTTCTCAACCGTCCTAATGCTGCAACCTTTTAATACAGCTCCTCATGCCGTGGTGACCCCCCAACACAAAATTACTTCATTGCTACTTCATAACTGCAATTTTGCTACCGTTATGAATTATAATATAAATATCTGATGTGCAAGATATCTGATATGCGACCCCTGGAGCCTGGGATGCTGCAGGCCTGATTTCTCCTCTTCCATCACCTGCTCACCTTCTATGCGGCTACCTTAAGGTCCAGCAGCAAGGGACACAGCGAGGCTTTCCCCTTGAAGCTGTGTGTTCAGTGCCCACACAGCAGCCGCAGTGGTTACAAGACTGTGGTTCAGCAGCTGCTGATGTAAGAAAGCTGAGGCCAGCTGAGAAGGAACAAGAGGGTGAGGATGTTAGACAGGAGGTCCAGGGACACTCAAGACACTGAGATGTAGAAACCGGGCAAGAAACAGCCCTCAGAAGAGTCCAAGCAAATGTCCATGTGGACAGCTCTGCTTCTGTGTGTGTACCAGTCATGCGTAGACATGCAGAGTGTCACACAGATTCGGATGTACTCTACAATGCTTAGAAACAACAGAGAAGCTAACCTCCCCCTTATCCATCACCCAGCCGCCATCCCACAGAAACACAGAGAAGAGAATCAGCGGGTGTCCACGGATAGGAGGAATTGCTGGGGAAAGAGGAAGCATCACCCAGAACAAGCAGATCTCCACATCCGTGTTCTGTGCCATGTTCTGAAAGGGCCTGGATGCTCATATGTCTAGGAGAACGTGCCTTTCCCGCCAGGCTGGCCGCTAATTGCCTTCCACGGTTTTCTCCCAGAGCGGTGGGTGCTTCTCCCCGGCAGAAGCCTGCGCAGGTCTGGCATTGACTTTCACCAGATTTTGTTATTACATTTGTCTCACAGCTTTAAAACAGTAGCAAATATGTGCAATTTATTTAAACAACACTTGGGAAATTAACGCCGTGCAAGCTCTTTCTAAGCAAATGAAGATAAAGCCTGGTGTTTAAGAGGATGTTGTGAGAGGTGCTTGGAGTTTCCCGTCTGCAATTAGAGGCCTCAGCAGTAGCAGCTACTGTTGGAGAGGCACCTCTGAGTAAGTCAGCCTTTGGGCTGTGCCTCGCCACATGCTAGGAGCACTGAGGACACGTGGAATTCCTTCCCAAAGGCAGGCCACCTCGCAGATGTGCTCTGTGAGAGAACAACCCGGGTATAGGGGCAGTGGCTGCAGGCTTGTGATTCCAGCTCTTCTGAAGGTAGAGGCAGGCAGATGACTAGTCCAAAGCCTGCCTGCACTATAGAGTGAGTCCCTATCTTAAAATTAAAATAAAATAAAATAAAAATAAAGAGGAGGACAGAGGTCAGGGTTAGATCCCCTGCTTAGCATGCATAAGGCCTAGGTTTGTGCCTAATGCTGGAAAAACAATCCCTTTCCTTCCAGAGGTACCTGGGACAGGTGAGCCTCGCAGCTGGGGCTTGTGAATATGCACGTGTGTCTGAAAACCCAAGGACTCGATAGACAGAATCACCTAGCCCACCTCTGAGCTGTCCAGTCCCGGGACTGAGGAATGAGTGTTTCTAAGGAGTTCCTCAGTGTGCAGCGCAGGTGCCGGTCCAGCCCGGAACACAAGCCCCATCCTCTCCTGCTCCCAGCAGGTTTAAGAGACAGCCTGGGGGCAGCGAGTCAAGCCTCAGTGCCCACCTCTACCATGGGAATATGGATCGCCTCCATCCCGCTGCACAGCCCTGGTGAACATAGGCAAAAAAAAACGATGCCACTCCACAGGATTCAGGAAGTGAAAGCCAGAACTTGGGAGGCTGAGGCAGGGGCATTGCTGTTAAGTTCAACTGAGTTCCAAGTCAGTTGGGACTAGAACATGTAACAGTGTCTATCCACAGGGCCTACTGTCTGTCCTCAGAGCCAGCTGTCTGTCCACAGGGCCGACACTGAGGCTGTTTGTCTGCAGGGTCAGCACTAACCCACCAAGCGGGTGCTCAGGCTCTCACGACTTCAACCATATCGGGAGCTCAGCCAAAGGGGATTCCACCATCCCAATGAGTTGAGGCAGGAAACACATCACTTGTCCTTTAACCCACTCAGTGCTCAGTCTGTTGCCCAAAGCCTACAACCCACTCGTCTCCCACCCCTAACAAATGTCTTAGTCTGTGTTGGGAACAAGCTTGCCTCTGGGAACGAACTTGCTTCATCCTGTCAGTTTGACAAGTTAAAGGGTGTATTACTCTAATTTGCATTTTTGATTCATGGAAGATGTAACAAGTATATGGACAGTCAGCACCTGTTGTGGTATAAGCTACATGTGCATGTTCTTTCCTTATTATGAAAGATATTAGTAGTTTACAAGAGCTCTTTACATAGGGGCTAGTGTTCATTTGTGACTTTTCTTTTGAATCACGTTGCTTAGCACAAAGTCAAGGGCTCCATCCCCAGAACCAAAGGAATTTAAAATAATGAAAACCCCTTATCCACATCCATTAAGGAGCTTTATGGGGGGGAAAAGGGAGCTTTATGGGCTCCTTTCTGTGGTTTCTACTTCGTCTATCTAATTCCACAACATACAAGACCTTCACCCCAACTCCAGTGTCCCCTGACTTTTCCGTACCAATAGGAGTGACCACAGATCCTCCTAACAGCTGTCCCTGTATAAAAGCCTAACCTGGCTTCTCTGACTCTTCTCCTTCAGAAAGGGAAGACAGTGGCCCTGGACCCCTCTCAGCCCCCAAAGGATACACTGCTGCCATGGCCCCAACATCAGAGCTCCAGCGGGCTGAGGAGGCAGAAGCGAGACTGGGTCATCCCGCCCATCAACGTGCCTGAGAACTCTCGTGGGCCCTTCCCCCAGCAGCTCGTCAGGGTAAGTGGGCCTCAGCTGCTCATGAGGCTGGTCTGGAGACATCTCTTCCGGACACTCTGAAGCCAGGGCAGGTTTGGGGATGTGGGAGGTGCTATCCAGTAAAGAAATGGGAAGAGCCAAGGCCTCTCTTCCTCCAGGCCCTTTCTGGTCACAGCGACTCCTCTGGGGATTATTTACATTTTGTCTGTGGAAGCTTGTGTTGTTCAGGCTATGTCCTTTGGCCTCTGGCACCTGGCTGTGATGTGTGTTTTTCCCTGTAGGGCACCTGCACATCTGTGACAATGGTCACCATGATGAAATGCAGGGACATGATCATGGAGAAGCCCCGTGGAAATGAGGTTCTGGGATGTTGCAAGGGTCGTGGATAGCCAGAGTATGGAGGAGGCGTGTGTTCCCAGGCCGGTTCTGTTGTGTGTTGTGTGTGTTTAGCATGCCGATATCATCAGTGCCCATAGCGATTTATGTTGCTACCATCAACCCCAGCAGATTTCCTAGTTCTATCCAAGGGTGACAGGGACCCGTGTGTGAGTGTGTGTTGAGTATGTTTGTGTGTGTGTGTTACAGTAGAAACTCTGGCATTGGTTCATGCAGCACACGCCCAGGGGGACAGTATGGCAAGCTCCTCTGTGCTCACTCTGACCACCGGGGCGTGAGGATTTCCTGAGTGTACACAGCCCCAGAACTGCCCAGCTGAGCTGGGAATTGCCCTGTGAGTCAGAGTTAAGGCCTGCAGGGAGCTGTCAAGGATGGAAACCCTGTGGGCCAGCTCCTGGCTGTTGGCCGACCTGCTGTCCACACCGGCTGCTAGGACGGGGCTGATGCCAGCCCTGTGGCCCTCACCCTGTACACAAGCCTCAGCCCTCCCCAGATGTGGCTTCATCTGGTGATGGCTTGTGATGTCGTTTGCTGAGGGGTTTTCTCGAAGTCTTTCATTTTTAATATAAACCAATTTGTTCTGAAAGAAGTTTCATCCAGCCCTGCCTGCGACACCGTGCTGTGTTGTGTGGAAGGCGGCTATGGGGAACATGGCTGCTGCCGACTCAGGGAAAACCACCCAGAGCATCCCCAAGCCTCAGTGTGAGCCCAGGGGAGGCCATGGGAACAGCAGAGTGTCACAGAGATGCACCAGCAGACAGGTGGAGAGGAGAAGGGAGGGAGGAGAGCTGTGCCACTCAGCCCAGCCTTTCTTCCTCAGAGCCGACTCGCTCTTCTGAGACGGGCTCTTTAGGGCACAGGTGTGAACTGAGTGTGCCCCAGGCAGCATACAAAAAGGGGGTATGGCTGTGTGCCCATCAAACCAAATTCCCAAAAATAAGTGGCAAGCAGAGTGACAACTCCTAGATTGACAGCTGCCAATCAGATTCATGCCCTGACTCCAGGATGGTCTAAGTCATTCTCATGGGCAGTGAGTGACTGAGTGAGTGAGTGATTGAGTGAGTGAGCGAGTGACAGGTGTGTGCTGGGGGCTCTGCTCTGCTCACATCTGAAAGATGTGTTCGGGAAGGATTTGGGGAGAGTTCAGGAGCACTGAAGCATCCCTAAGTCTTTGTCCTACATCCATATCTACAGCCCTACAGGAAAACATAAGAAGACTATAGGAGGCCCTTGTGGGCAGAGCGATGCCCCAGAAAGTGCTACCTGTATGCCACAGGGCACCACGGTGGGGGCGGGGTCTCCGATGCTGCCTGCCCTCCTCTGCTGGGCCTGGGGGAAAAGACCCTTGGAACACTCGAGACCTGCATGGATGTATCAATGGTCTGGGATGGCCAAGCAGAGTTGGAGCTGAGGGAATGGCCACTTCCTCCCAACCAGCAGAGGCCTGGATCCACTGTCAGCTGGAGACCTCTCTTCTCAGGGAGGGACAATTAGTGTTGAGCTCACAGCATGTCTGAAGGTATCTATGTGGCCGTGGGTGGCTGTAGGGACTGCTGAATAGTCTGTCCTCTGAATAGGCAGTCTGTCCTCTGCTGGCCACATAGACATAGGGAACGTGGCTGGAGATAGTGGCAGGCAGCAGAAGCTGCGGTGCCAGCTGGTGAGGCTGGGATGCTAAGCATCTAAACCTGTGAGAAGAATAATGAAACAGTTTTTTGACTGTATACACAGCAGTCTACCTCAAATACCTCATCCATGCATAACATACAGCAACCCACTTCATAAATACACACATACAGAAACCTAATTCATACATACATTCCCACTTCCTACATAGGTACATAAACGTACACACACCCAGCCCACCTTACGTCTGACCCAAATACACCAGCCCATTTCAAACACATACACAAGCCCGTGCACACCGAGTGCGCACCGGCCCACTACATGCATCCATGCACTCACACACATACACATCACACCATTCACACAACCACACCCACATCATGCTCTCGTTTTCGGTTCCTGACTCTCACAGAGTGTGGATAGCTATTCTGTGGTGTTTCATCTGCAGGAAGCCCATGAGTTTCCTGTCGGTGTTCCAGGGCAGGGCTCCAAAAGCCCACATCAGAGCATGAATGCAGCTTGATGGGCAGGCAGCAGAGCTGGCACACTCAGAGGTTCAGCTGGGATTAGCTGCAGTTCCGTGCTCATTAAGGCATTTCATTCTGATAAAATATGTTAAATGAAAATGTGGGTGGAAGAAGAGGCAGAATGTTCTTCCCCAACTTCGGTTAATTGCAGTCTTTTTCCTTGGAAGGAATAGTGCGCCTCTTTCTAAGTGTTCGCTCTCTACCACATAGGGCACAGATCACTTGTGTGGACAGGAAAGCCTGGTGAGAACAGTGGCTCTTACCAGCCAGGAGGCTGAGCCATACAGGTGCACAATAGGAGCTGAGCCATGTGGGCCCACGTGAGTTGAGTCACAGCAGTCTGTGGTAAAGCAAGGGCTGAGCCACACAGGTAAATGGCAAAGCACTGCTGAACCACACAGGTCAATGGCAAAGCACATTCGGCCGTGGTGGAGCATGACTCAACAACTGGGCGGCTGAGCTACACAGGCTTATAGCAAAGTACGGCATGATTGCACAGATTCCACCGTGGGGAGCTAGCCCACTGTCTCAGGTCAGTGCTCATGAGGCGTGGCAGTGGCCTTGGGGAGACATTACCCATCAAGTCCCAGCCATCTTTTCTTCTCAGAAGGAGGATGTGTGACTTAGAGCAAGGTGCACGCAGGAGCCTATGTAGATGGCTGTGTTCCTAGTTTGGCATACCTGAGAGATGGTGGGTTCTTTAAGAGATAGAGGGTAGAGAGCTATTCAAGGGGTGGCATTTGAAGGGCACGGTGTCTGTCACAGGTGACACTGACATCTTCCATACCCACTGGGCTATCAGTCGACAGCATCTAACATCATACACTTTGTGCCACCAAGACCCCAAAATCACAGAGCTCATTGGTCAGGAACAGGGACCTCCAAAAGTCAGGAGTCAAATGAACCTTTCATCGTCATAGGTGAGTATTATCACAAGTATTCATTGCAGCCATGGAGGGCTGATTAGCACAGAGAAGGAAGCAATGAGCAGCCACTGAGCCACCCTGGAAAGCTCCCGAGGAACTGTGGAAAGCTTTGGGACAATGTCCCTAGACCAGAACCCCAGTACAGGCCTGGACAGTATGGGGCACCCTTTCCTTTTGGAAATTCAAAGGCAAGAACAGACAGCTCTTCTTCCATGGTGGTCCAGAAACACCATCGGCTTTCTGCTTGTCCCTGCCGACTGGGCTCCATGTGGTGCTGACGGCTCCTAACAGGATGTCAGCACAAGCTTTGAAAGCCGCTCGCTGCTCAGACATGCTCATGAGGTTTGACTGCTGGCAAGATTCAGGGGAGGATAAAACGGGACTTGTAGAAAGAGGACTATTCCGCAGCTGAATCTAATAAAAATTCAGAATTTGTTAACTGGGGAGGTTGTCCACGGCGGCAGCACAAATTGACTGGAGACAAGCAGGAGGAAAGCTGTGTTCTTGGGGGACAAGTCATTTAATTTTGGAAACTGATATTTGAGGAGACAAGAAGCCATGCAAATCAGTCCTTGGGGCCCCTGCTAGAAAGTGAGCCCCAGAAATAGCTGCGGTCGAGATTGGAGGGACGTTGCCACAAAACCACTCTGTGCAGGGACAGTGCCCTGCCGAAGGTGACAAAGGCAGAGTCTACCGTGGAGAGGTCACAAGCAGCTGTGATGGAAGCTTGAAGAGGTCATCTGACCCGATGCTGACAGCCACAAGTAGATAACCAGATGGAGGCTGAGTGTTTCCTTTTCCACTTCTGTGTGTAGAGTGTGCAGGCGTGTGGGCACACATGTAGGAATATACACACATGTGCCACTTCAAAGGATGAAAAGGCAGGAGGGGAGGTGGAGAGACAGCTACCTAGTCCACACTAGCTGCTCTTGCAGAGGACCTGGATTCAGTTCCCATCACCCACATGGAGGCTCACAATAATCTATAACTTCGGTTCCATGGGATTTGATGCCCTCTTTTGGCCTGCAGGCACATGATACACATAAACTCACACAGGCAAACACAAAGATAGATGGATGATAGGCTAGATAGATAAACAGATGGACGGATGGACAGATGGACAGATGGATGATAGATGAATGGATGGATGGATGGATGGATGACAGATGACGATGGATGGATAGATACATAGATCTATACATAGATAGATATATACATACACATACATAGATAAATAGATAAATAAATAGATACATAGATGGATAGATAATAGATAGATACATAGATACATAGATGGATAGATAAATACATAGATAGGTAGGTAGGCAGGCAGACAGACTGACTGACAGATAATAGACAGATTCGTTTTTCCTTTTTAATTAATTTATTTATTTATTCGCTTTATATCCTAGTTGCAACCCTGCTTCTCTCCTCTCAGCATCCGCTCCCTCCCCCCCCCCTCGATTTGTTTTTTTAAAGGTAGAAAAAAAGCATGGAAGGCACAATAGGGCCTGGCCTGGGGCGGGCGGCAGGGGGGGCGGGTAGATAACACTAGTACAAGCATGAGCAAAGCATACAGAGAGACTTCCCCAGTGGGAAGGGGATCGAAGACGGTATCTGAATTTGTCTGCCAGAGACAAACGTCTGTGTGTTTGCTGATGGAGCTCCCTTTCTGCTCAAAACTAGTTGTTTTGTGCTACTGCAGGGGCTTGGATAATCTAGACAAAAAAAAGAGGGGGAGGGGAACTGATTGGTTCTTGCCACAGGAACTCCTCCTCTTACCCCATAACCACAGGAAGTGTGAAAGCTCCAACAAAGAGTTCCCTCCAGCAGGAAAAAGACATCAAGTCTGAAATAGCCGTCTAAATCTGTTTGTCTACCTACAACCTCTTCTTCCTGTCTGTGTATGACTCCTCCTCCCTCGGTTCCTTTTGCCATTCCATTGTCCTCAGGAAACTTGTCTCAGAAGCCACCAAGGCCTTGGCACGCCTAGCTCCAGGAGGGGTCAAGTGCCTCTAACTTGCTTATTTTCTTGGCTACCCTCAGTGGGCAGCCCACTCACACCATGAGCCACATTAATCCTTTTTCCTGTTAGTTGCTCTCGTCTGGCATCTATTCACAAAGAAAAGAGTAACTAACACACTGACGCTCCCACGGGTTACAAGAAAATTCACTTGGCAGTGTCCCATGGTAGGCAGAAAGTGTTGGAGACCCTTGGAGGGAGAAAGCAGCCCAGTGTGTTCATGTGGTTCCCTTTTGTCCTGCATCAAAGACTGGACACAACCCTCCTCGCTGCAGGAGTCTCTAGAGGAGCAGTTCTCAACCTGTGGGTCGTGACCCCCACAGGGGTCGCATATCAGATATTCTATATATCAGATGTTTACATTACAATTCATGACAGTGACAGAATTGCAATTGTGAAGTAGCAATGGAATAGTCTTATGGGGGGGGGGGGTCAGGAGGAACTGTATTTGAGGGCCACGGCATCGGGAAGGTTGAAAATCATGGTTCTAGAGGAAGTCTGGCTAGCAGAGAGCGTGGAACGTGAGAGCACACATCTGGGTGGACCTACAGCACAGATGGGAATGCGTGATGCACGTCTCCCCCAGACAGAACCTGCAGGCAGGACCTCTGAGAAGGAATGAGGAGTGAGCAAGAGTGTCCCGGGAGTCGGCTTGTGCTGGGTTTTCTCCCCATAGGGCTGCAGTAACTGAAACTCAGCAGGAGGGGCTCGCTCCTGGCTAGAATGGCTGAAATTGCAATCCCTAGGAATGCAACTCAGTCCGGAAGGAAACACACCTCCCTGGGGGAGCTGACGTTGTCACCGTGTGCGTGGGCCCTGCCCGTGCGCCCTGCCCTTTCACACCATGTCCCCTGCTACAGGCAGGAGTCCCTCTCTAGCATCCTAGTGAGTGGGGAACGTGTAACTCCAGAAGAGCGGCCCAGCACACAGGACAGAACGACTCCACCAGTATCCCTGTAGTTTACACACTGTCCAGGTTCTGCTGTCCCTGCTGAAGCCCGGGGACACAAAGAAAGCAGCGTCTCCCACCTCGGCTGCCCTGTGCTCTGTGATTTAATCAGTCATGTGAAAGGACTGAGCCGGCCTTTGTACGCCCTGTCCCTTGTCTGAGCAGAAAGTGTTCCCTCTCTTGACTGCCTTAGTGGCTCTATTGATACAGCAGAGAGCTCCTTCTGAAATGACAGTAAAATCAAATTGCTGCAAGTGCTCAGATAATTTATTGGAGAATATTCAATTAGAATACATTAATATTTTAGATTTCCATCATCAATTTACTGTCAGAGATTTAAAGCCATTACTGAGCTACCGGCTCGAGTGGGTGTGTTTAGGTGAGGAGAGGAGCACCCCGACCCAAACGGGCTCCACCATGGCTGGCCGCAGCATGGAGCCTCACAGCACTGGACCAGATGTGTCCAGATGTGGTCAGGATGCTGGGCAGTGGGGTCCCTGCTACTCTGGATGAGTCACTCGGAACAAGGGAAGGAGAGTAGTGAGTGGGTAGCTACAGGATGTGGTAATGGGTTCTAGGCGACCTCAAGGAGTTCTAGGTCTCAGGCTCTAAGGAGGCTTGAGGAAGAGGTGGCCCTCTGATATCACTGCTCTGCACAGGACATCACCACTTAGCCATGGGCCTGCAAAGGTCACATGGTGGAGCCTGCTTCAGAGGCATCATGAGTTCCTTCACATTTGAAGTGGGCCAAGGGACTACTGATGACAGATTGTGACGTGAAGAGATGTCCCCAACCAGAGGTGACAGGTATCAGCCACCCTGCCTCTCGGTGGCCAAGACATACTCCAGCAAGTCTGTTCTCATATAGGCTAATGACAGGAGGAGGCCTGGCCACACTGTCCGGCTGGCACAGGAGCCCAGCATGGACTTGAATCTCTGTTCAATCTTGTGCTCAGAGGGACATAACAGTCTTAGCACAGCAAAGGGTCCCCTTACTGTGGGTCCCCACTGTGAGCATGGCAGAGCAAGGATGAAAGAACTTAGAAATGATGCTCAGCAGAGGGTGGAGCCTACATCCTCCCTGTGTGCCCTACTTTTGAGTCTAGTGGGTCTAGCTGTGTTGTATAAAATATAGAACAAACAGCCTGTGGAGTCTGGACAGCCTCATACACCTCTCACTGTCCCCCCAACCCTTATTCTGTGGAGAAGCAGGTGGTCTCAGGGGGCCCTCCTCTGACAGCCTCCTAGAGAGGCTGGACAGTGCTCAGGTCCCTCCCACATCAGTGCTACTTGCTGACCTCAGGTAACCAGAGTGGAAAGGTACACTTCCAGGGTCAGCCTTGGTCTCGTGACAGCCCTGCAGCAGCCCCTCCTGGGTTTCCCTGCCCTCTCTGGTTGGCAGTGGCAGACCACACCAGAACACCTGCCACAGGGCAGCTTTGTATCAGTCAGGGCTCTTGAAAGGAACTCACCGATATACTTATATGCCCATGCACACCCGCACACACTAGAGGGGAATTAATTAGATTGGCTTCTGAGCTGTGTCCCAGGGTAGTCCAACAATGGAGAGACAGAGAATCCGTAATTGTTCAGTCCACGAGGTATCCCAGTGGCCCCAGTCTGGTGCTGAAGGCCTGGGGAATTCCCAGAGAGCTGTTGATCTTTAGTCTACACTGGAATTCTGAAGACACTGGTTCCTGTATCAGCAGAGGAATACTAAAGCGGCAGGATAGATGGCCTTGCTATGGAGAATGGAGGGAGAGCAGGCAAAAGGCAGTTTCCTTCTTCCATATCCTTTCGTCCAGGCTGCCACCAGGGGTGCCACCTATACTAAGGGTGGCTCTTCCCCCTTCAAAAACTCTGATGAAAAAGGTCCTCTGCAGCAGTGTCCAGCATCCAAATGCAGTCAAGTTGATGACTGTGATCACAAAGCCTGCCCAGGCTGTCTGTCGGCTCCAAGCATCCCACACTATGGCTCTGAGTCCTACAGCCTTAAGCTAGCAGCCCAGGACTGTACACCTTGGCCATCTCATCGTGGCTGGGCTATGCCTTCATGCCGCCGCATCAGCTACCTACGGTGTCCTGCCCTGACCACAGAGAAGCAAAGAGCAGTTGTGGGAAGACGGGCTCTGCCCCTGCCGCAATTCATCCTGCCTTGCTCGGTGTGCGACACCTCATCTCTTATTGTTGTGATCAAATACTTGATAATAAGCAACTGGGGGTAGAAGGGTCCATTCTGCCTCACTGTTTGGAGGTACGTGGTTGGGAAGTCATGGTGGCGGGAGTCTGATCAGCTGGTCACGTCGCATCCACAGTGAGGATGGAAGAGCACAGTGTGATGGAGCTTCCCTCACTGTGTCACTCTTACTCAACCCAGGACCCCACCCCATGGTTGTCATAGAGCACCCCTCCTCGATGGGTCCCCTCTGAAAATGCCTTCACAGACACTCCCAGAGGTGTGTCTCCTAGGTGATTCCAAATCCAGCTTGACAAGATTTAGAATCACTCCTCTCCTGCACCTCGGTCTCCCTGGCCCACAGGTTCTCAACCCCTCACTTCAGACAGTAGTTGCTCATGGCTGTGCGTGCGCCTGTGGCTTGTGCAAACCCACCTGCCCCTCTGCCAGATACTTCCACACAACCAACCCCACAGCCCCATGACAGCCCACAGGACCGGTGTGTATGGGTTCCTCGGGAGGAAGATGCTGGCATGAGCTCAGCATGGAGGCCACAGGACAGGTGCCATCCTGCTCAGGCCTCTCACTGGACGCTAGCATTTTGGACGGAGGCTGTGCGTGTTCAGGGTGCCAGGGGCTGCTCCCTCCTCCTTTGGAAGTGGAGGCCAGGCTGGGCACTGGTCTTCTACAGTAGTCACACACATTGTCTCAAATCCAGCTAGTCCACAGTTCCCCGCCCCTCTCCTGTGTGTGTGTGTGTGTCTGTGTGTGTGTGTCTGTCTGTGTCTGTGTGTGTGACCCCTCTTCCCTCCCTTTCTCGCTCTTCTCATTAACTTGCTCAATGCTTCTTTTCAAAGACGCAGTCAATAAAAATTAGCCTCTACTGACCTGGCCTCATTCCACAGCAGAGGGCCAGGGGTGATAGCTACTTTATCTCGGTCAAAGTCCCCAGGGATCTCACTAAGCTCCGAGATCTCTTAATGCAAATTTAAAAAGCTTTTAATATATGTTAAATAAATATCAGCCACTCGTCAGAGCTGCGGCTATTAAGGATTAATTTTATAGCTGTTACATTTCTGATCAACTGTTACTTATAATTAGCCCCATAAATGTTTCTAAATAATCGGATGATATTTGAATGGCTTAAATACACTATCTTGTTCCATCTATCAGGAACTTACATTTAAACAGCTGGAAATCGAGAGTGTTGGTGAGGAGGGCCCCCACAGCTGGCTGGTGTGTGTGCATGTGTGTGCATGTATGGGTGGAGGCTACAGGTTGAAGCCAGGCACAGCCTTCATTCACTCTCTACTGTTTGTTTTGAGGCAGCGTCTCCCACTCAACAGAAGCTCACTAGTTTGGCTCAGGTGACTGGCTAGTGAGGCCCAGGGATCCTCCTATCTCTTATCCTACCCCCGACACAAACATCACACTGTGATTATGGGCATATGCTGCCACACCCAGACTTTTACAAGGGGGCTGGGCATGGGACTTCAGCCCTCCTGTGTGCACGGCAAAGACATTACCAACTGAGCAGCCTATCCAGCCCCTAGAGAGTGAGTCTTAACTCCATGGACAGCTGAGAAGGCAACCAAGTCATCAACACAAGTCTCAATTCCTTGACGGCTTTACGGTTTAAACTTTATCACTACTGTGTGTTCATACATCCATGCACACAGTGTGCCTGGGGAGATGAGGGGCTAACTCCATACGGTTGGTTCTCTTCTTACAACTTTACGTGGATTCTGGGTATCAAGCCCAGGTCTTCAGGCCAACACTATCAGCACCGCTATCTGCTGAGACGTTGCAACGGCTTTCTTGAAGGCTACAAAGGATGACATTTAGGGGTTTTACTTCCAGAGAAGCATTTGCTGTTTTTGACAAAGGGTGTCGTGTAGCCAAGGCTGGCCTCCACCTCACCATGGAGCAAGGATGACCTTTAACTCCTGACCTTCCCGACTCAGCCTCTAGAGTATGCTAGAATTGCAGGGTTAGCCACCAGGCCTAGCTTATGCACTGCTGGGGATGGATCCCAGGCCTTCATATGCGCTCGTCAGACACAGTCAACTGAGCTACAGACCCAGTCCCCGGAACATGTACAGCTCTAACCACCAGCACCTGTGCTGAAAGCCCACCTGACATCTCCAGTTAGCTGAGTGGCCCAGAGTGGGTTCAGGAGACAAAGGGCCACACATACCCCATTACAGTCTGAACCAGGATATCCTCCATGACTGTAGCACTTGTTCCCTGGCTTGTGGCATTATTTGGGACTGTGGAGCCTTAGGTTTAGGAGGTGGAGCCTGGCTGGCTCAAATGGGTTGCTGGGGGTTGGAACTTTGGAGCTCATAGCAACCCCTCCTCTGGACCCGTTCTCCCTGTTTCCTGGTCCATTATCGTGGGTGGAGCTATCCCACCATGCCTTCCTAGCTATGATGGAGTGTATCCCCCAAGAAACCATGAGTCAAAACAGACCTCTCTTCCCCTCCTGCCAGGCATTTTGTCACAGTAATGATAAGTAGTTGGCTCTTGAGAATGCCTGCTGCCTCAGCATGGACATGGAGAGGGGGGAGGCGTGTCAGGGGTGGCATTGAGTCTGGGTCCTCCTGGATCCGTGCATCCTCCTCCTCAGCCACGGTGAGCCTGGGATGCCCTACCCAGTATCCCTGAGGTTCAGAAGGCAGCCTCCTGTGTGTTGCTTCCCTTCACTCTCTGTGCCAGGTTTGTGAGGCTTTGAACAACTCAGACCTACTCTCTGATGTTCCAGGCCAGGGGTCAGCTCTGATGGGTCAGAGTGAAGGCTCTAGCAGGCCAGAGCCCTCAGGAGGACTCAGGAGGCCACCACATTCCTATTCTCCCCAGCTCCCAGAAGCACCTGCATCCTCCCTCCCTCCCTCTCTAGGCCCTCAGTGCAGCATGGCCCGGCTACTTTCCACACCATCACCCTGTGGCCTGTTTCTCCAGTACCCAATCTCTTCCTCTTCGCAGAAGGACCCTGTAATGCCCTCTGAAACCTCCTGGGTGACCCAGAGTAGTCTCCCCACCTCAAGGCCCTTAACCGGCCACAGCTCCTAACCCTTCTGCTGAGCATCGTAACATTCACAGGCCTCGGGTTTAGCACCTAGACAGTTGGTGTCCCTCTGCTGCTGGCCACTGTGCTCTGGGGAGAGAGAGCTTTGGCCCCTCACATCCTGAAAGCCAACGCAAACATAGTTCCAAATGGTGCCTGCCTGTTTCAAGGATGCTCTTAACCTCCCTCACGTCTCATAAGTAAGGATGCTCCTAAAAGACAGTATCCGTAGAAAGCTTGCTGGAAGCACGGATCCCTCGCTGCCTGGTTGCCCAGCTACAGCCTGGCAAAAGGCTGAATACACTGACCATATTGTTCTCAGCGGGACAGCAGCTCAGAAGGGTCAGAGTTCTCACTCCAGGCTACAGCTCCAGGAACAGAACTGGACTTGGAGACCCCAAAGCCAAACCAAAGAACTTTCCTTGCTCACACCCAAGGCTACAGAGTAGGGTGAAAGGCAGTAGCTGGTGGAAGTGCCCAAACAATTTGGCTCCCCATCCTGTGCCGCTCCCACCCCTCCCCCGCACCACTGGGATACTGCTTTATAGCCACCACAGTCCCGCAGGTGGTCTTTTCGGGAACAGGGGCCACTTCTCCCTGTCAGTCTCATTGTTGTCCGTCATGGATATTCACAGATGACTACAGCGCAGAGGCATTCCCTGCTGACTCTGTTTGTCAAGCACCTGGCTCGTGGGGGCGGGCGGCTGGCAGAAACAGGGTGGATCTATGCCCACTTTCGCTACTGTGGTGTGACCCAATGGCTCTGGACAGTCGAGGAAGCTTCTCTTGCATCGCTTACTTATCCTCCTGCTGGCACAGCCCACCCCACCTGCCCAGCTTGCCGTGGCTGGTCACCTACCTGGAAATGAGCTGCCCTGTCCCTCCTGAGGTATGTGGCTGCCAGGTGTCCGTGATGTGCTGCCCAGACCCCCTTCTGGGTGGTTCAGACAGCTCTGACCTTCTTCTGAATGCTTTCAAACCATGAGAAACCAGCTAGGAACTTGGCATGCTTGGCACAGCCCATCCAAGCTGGCAATTAACAGTGCCATAGAGAAATGTAGCCAGAACGCCCGTCCAAACCAATTTCCCTGGGCTTGGTTATTTGAAAGTCTAAAAATCCCTAATACTGAGAGGCAGGCGGTGTTTAAATTTACGTTCAGTTCCCAGATGAAATCTTCTGGTTCAGCTGCTCAACTTTATTTGGAAATATGAACGGTAACTTGATTACGTGTTAAGGAAGCTTCGGCTGGGGGATTTCCATCAATATCTTTTTTCCACCGAGTTCCTCCTCTTGAGGGTGGAATCCATTCAGTTCAGAAGCAGGGTTCCAAAGCTGCGTGTGCAGAGCAGGTGGCAGAGGCCAGGATGCGCCTGCTTGGGCTGGTGCCACAGGTCTCAGGTAAGGCCACCCAGACTGAAATTCCAGGGCTGTGGTCGAAGCTTCCCACCCAATTGCTTGGCGGCCGTTAAACTATCCAAACACGGAAGTCCGTTATATGAAAAATTTCCACTCCCGGAAGCTTTATGGTTTGGAATACTCCTCAGAAAATGAAGGCCGTGTGAAACAAGAATCTGCCTGTTGTCCCCTCCAGGAGGCGTTGCAGACACGACCAGGTCACAGATGGAAGGGTGGGGGCCGTGGACAGGAACACCAAAAGGAGATGAATATTTGGTGCTGTTTATCTTCTGCCAAGGGAGTGGCCGCGCCATGACTGACCCCACCAAAAGAGGCCATGTTCTCCAAGGGGGGTGTGTTTCTCATAGGATGGAAAATGTCAGGCTGGGGCTTCATTCAGACAAGGAACGCAACCAGCCTGTGCAGACGCCAACCTGACAGCCAGCTCACCTGAAAGGCACCAGGGATGGTGGGAATGGAGATCAGCCCCTCTGCTGAGCACCCGTGGGGCCTGGTTCTGTGGAGGCACCCCCATGTGTGACACGATTTTGTGCAGACATGTCAGGAGGCAGGTGTCTTCAGCTGCATGGTGTGGGTAAGGAAACAGGACTGAGGCAGGGACAGCAGGATGGGAGACACAGAGCTCTTCTCCACAAGCCCTGGCCCTCAAGGCAGGATAGGACACGTCCACAGGAAACAGCACCTCGAAACCACTGAGCTCTTTCTTTTCCTGTTGGGAAATAGAGTCTCAAAACCTTCGATGACATGTTTCCAGGAAGCAGCTTCCATTCCAGCTAAACAGCAAAAGGAAAAAAAGCTCCCTGAGACCAACAGTCCACATATTATCCATCACTATCACACTGTTGGACGCTACAGTGAGGGGCAGGCACCAGAGTGCCCTCATCCCAGAGGTGCTAGGCCCTCGTCCTGGAGGCCCTGTGTGTCCTTCAGATCCTAGGAGAGGCAAATGTGAATTTCTAGTAAGGACACAAAATAGACAGTCCACAGGGAGGAGGTCAGCACCTGCCTCCTGCAGAAGTAGGCCGCATGCAGACAGCTTCCTGCCCCTCACAGGGCAGCTGTGCAGACCCACTTGGTACGTGGTATGCACCAAGGTAAGAGAGGGAGAGACTTCACGCCCATTTGAGAGCCAGAGGAATGTTCCGGATTCTCTCCCTAGAGAGATGCATGTGAACACCCAGACACGTATTCAATCACACACACACACACACACTCGTACACTCATACACATACTCACATGTACTCATACACACACATACTCACACACACTCTCATACATATACTCACACACACACTGTCATCACACACTCACACACACATTCCCACATACACACACACATCTGAGCTGGCAGCAGGCGGTGGCACAGTCCACGCTGTGACTGTCACCTCAGAACCTAGAGCTGCGGGAGACACCGCCTCCTCGTGAACCCTGGGTAATCTGTAAAGAAGTGCAAGGACCCAGGAGGAAGTCTCAGTCCAGTAAAGGCTGCTGTGTGGTACACCCAATCTCAGAGTCATGGACATCAGCAGTGACTTGGTGGACTTTTGGTAACTGCTCCCGTCCCTAGGCAAAATGCCATGACCACTTGATTCTGAGGAGAGGGTTAAAGACCATTTGCCATTTTCCTGGGTGTTCCCTCCAATGCCCAGAGCAGAGGCATGGAGGAGAGAAGGCTCCACCATCCACGGCTCCATTTTCAAGAGAGCCAATCTTTTTTTAACTACCAAGGAGCCCTCTAGTAACGGTTGCTAAGAAACTGCTGCAGTCGGTGATTTTGCAAACGTCTCGCTCATTCCCTGATCTTCCAGTTTTCAGCCTGGAGCTCCCACCTGCTTGAAAGCCCCACAGCGGTGCTGAGGTGTGGGGGGGGGGGCAGGGAGCAGCCTATGAGGAGCAGCAGTCCCTAAGGACGATGCCCGTGAGAGAAGGCCACAATGCTGGACATAGAGAGGACTCGTGGGATCCCGGGCTGACTTCTGGAACCACAACATCCCCATGCCCTGGCCAGCCGGTGCCATGGGTGGGTCTTAAATGGTGAAATGTTGGTGGGACTTGGAGCTGAGGTTCTACGGTCGGCCTCTGGTAGCAGGGCATCTGGGTAGCCCCAAATATTGTGATCCAGGCACTTAGAGTTCGATTCCTTGGATCCAAAAGCCCCCAGTTCCATCTTTTCCATCTTCTGCCTGAGGGATGAAGCACCCATCCCACTCCCATCCATACTGAAGTGTGGCAGGTCCTTCCACTGAAGGGAAGGGTGGGAGCAGAGAGGTCTTTTCTGATCGAGCACAGCCCTTAGTAAGGTAAATGCTAGGAGAGAAAAGCTGCTCAGACCCAACCAGTGTGTGGGATCAAGCCTGACTGGATGTCATCACCAAGGATGACCAGCTAGCTGAGAACCACACCGTGGTGGAGAGACCATGGCCCTGACAAGAATACAGGTGTAAAGTTGTGGTTAGGATGTCAAAAGTTGGAGAGCATTGCTCTCAGCAGGTCCCTAAGGAAGCTTTCATTTCAGACTCTAAATGACCTGGAACCATCTTCTCCAGCCGCTCTCCATGGGCCGTGGACATAGCTTTGAGCACAGGGCCCTGCTCTCCTGCAGACTCGCAGTCACCACCCAGGGCCCCCAGTCGCTGATGGCACACATGGTCAGGATGGGGAAAACATCTTCCCCGCATTTCATGTTCAGGACAAAGACTCCATTCAATCACAGGGGCTGTCTCCTGGCCCAGTCCCTCTTAGAACTGCTTTGAAATTTAAGGAGAATGTGTGCAGATGGCTTTCTAACATGGCTTAAAGCAGGACCAGGGCCCCACACTTGCCGGCAAGCATTCTCACTGTGATATTCTCAGCTCGCCTCTGGCCTTTCAAGTGTATGACGCGTCACCACCTCACCCTCATGCTCATCTCTGACCAGCACGCCCTATGCCGAGCTGGCACCCGTGACAGACACTCCCCCACACCTACCTCTGCCCCCTGTGGTTGATTCCTGCACACTGTTGATTCCCTGGTATTGCTTAAGTTGGCTCACTTTTTACACAGCTTCTTAAACAACTTTATGATTAAGGGCAATTCATTCAGCCATTGTTCAAGAAAATGTCTCATCAGTTAGGTGAGAAGAACCATCCAGAATAAATGCAATGATGGCCAAAAATGTTATTGTCATAGATGATTGTATATGACTCTACCCAAAAAAAAAAAAAATCCAAGAAAACCCAAGCACGGAGACACCTGCCACATCTTGGACATGCCATTGTCAGTGTCCAGTGGCCACAGGACCTTAAATTTGGACTGAGTTACTTCTTTCCTCCAAGGAGTACTGTGACATGTCCCTGAACACAGGAGCTGTCATCCCCGCCATAGCTATTCCGAAACAGGCGGAATGTGGCCATGAGCTCAGGAAGCTAATTAATCCGTAGTATTAGATGCTGGAGCAAATTGCAGATGACACCGGGAAGACGGCTTACCTGCTCTCTGCACAGTTTACATAGCTAAAACCAACTCCCAAAACGGGGGATCTGAAGGCAGGTGCCACTCTGGGCAAGATCAGAGTCCCAGCATGCAGGGTGATTAGACGTAATTACAGCCTCTCAAATATGACCGTGGGACTCATTAGTGCCTGTGTTTCAGGGGAGGAAGGACGCTGAGAGCTCACAGGGATATCACGGGCATGGGAGGGGATGCAGGAGTCCAGAACTAGAACCAGCATCTCACAGGGATATCACTGGGATGGGGTGGGGGGTACAAGAGTCCAGAACTATGACCAGGGTTTTGAAAGCATGGGAGGTTTGGGTTGAGGGCAGGCATATTTTCTAACTCAGAAGACCATTTTTACTGGACAAAAGCAGACTCTTCAATGCATGCAAGTGTCACACATGGGTCTTGAGATGAGGTAGGGGACAGCCGGGGCGGTGAAAGAGTGGCAGTCTCGCTCTGGGTAGGCTCATTCTCAAGGCTCTGTGCTGGAGGAGAACCATCTAGGGTGGGCTCTAACAGACAGTGGCATCAAATCCTGCGCACCCATAAAGTCCCAAGGCCGTCCTGGCACCTGGGACTAGCGTGGCTGGTGCCTGGAAGACTGGAGCCCAAGATGGGTCTCCCAGTGAGCAAACATGAGGAGCCACAGGAGAACAGGCCTGTGGGTCATACTGCCCCCCCAGACCCTGAGACGGTCTTTCTGGAGGGCTTTATCCTGAAATACTTGCCCCAGCACCAGCCTTACCTGGTTTCTCAGACTTGACCCAGTGTGATCCCTCTTTGCACCAAGAAGAGTCCATCAAAGCTCATAACAAGAGAGCCAGGGAGAGGTGGGGAGACACACACACAGGAAAGAGAGAAAGAGACAGAGACACGCAGAGACAAGGAGAGCTCCCATGAGGCAGGGGGTCTGTGTGTTTCCCCCTTGCTCTCCTCCACTCGCTCAGCCACCCAACTCCCTAACCAGCCAGCAATGATACCAGAAGTGAGAGAAAAAAAAATTAAAAAACATTTGTAAGTTTGTAGACGATTCTTCACAGCTAGGTCTCCCAAGGCAGAGCAGTGTGGTCCAGGACTTTCCTAAGACCCCAGACACCTCAGGCATCACAGCTCTCCCAGACAGGGCATTGCCAGGTGCTGTCATCTTCTTGACACATTCTGCTGTGTTTACAATGCCAAGATCTAGAAAGAAACTGTCGGTATGAATCAGGGGTCCTCGTGCCCAGCAGGGAGGAAGACATTGTGCTGATGGCTGGTTAGCCCACCAGGCAGCCACTCTGGAAGCACACAACAGAAGCCATATTTTAAAAGCAAAAACATCCTCCAGGCATTAGCAGGAAAAAAATGTGAACTCTGCTATGGCTAATCTCCAGGTGGGAGTAAGGATTGCTGGGGTAAAGATAGAAATGTCTGAGTTGAAGTCGATTTTTCTGAGATACAGAGCTCCAGCCACTGATATGGAGACAGTTGAATTAAATGCCCATCCTTGCCTCATACAGACAACCCGAAAGGGTGTGTGGGGACCACCGATTCCCTGCATTAAAGATTGAACTTTAAGCAACCTGAAGCTGGGAAAAGGCCAATAAATATTTAGCTTCCGTGCCTCTTCGGATGGAAAAAGGAGCGTCGCTGTAGAGCAGCAAGCAGAGCTGATGAAACCAGCCAGTCAGACTTAGAAAAACAAATCAAAAACTGCTTGTCTCACAGTCCAGCAGGTAGTGGGAGCCAAGGGGCCCACCTCACCTTACTGCATGAAATTGGTTACCCTGTAAATATGGCAGCTACTGCTGCACTGAGGTCCCCTCCCACAGCGGCCATCTGTCCTTAAAACTTCCTATCTGGGGCTGCACCCAGAGCCGTGGGAAGGGCCCATGCCCCTCCCTCGGTGCTTTTCTTTCTCCCCTCCATCCCAAGAAGGCACAGCTACCATTGTACCTGCTCAGGATGCTACCTAAGACTCACCAAACTGTCACCAAAGCACAGCTGAGCTTGGGTTGGAGCACAGCAGGACCAGGCATGGGGTACTGGGGTCTTTGAGCTTTCAGCAGCTCCCACCCAGCTGCAGGAGCAGGCTCACCACCCAGGGAGGTGAGCTGAGCAGGCCGCCACTCTCCCTTGTCTCCTCCCTGAAGCGGCCTCTCTTTTCAGTCACACTGCCCCAAACAGCCTCAGAGCATCGCCCCTCCCCGTAGCCATTACCTGTTGAGCAGCAGATAATGACCCATCTCCAACCAGACTTCTTTGCAGACCACAGATGCTAGGATTTGGACATGTGCGTTTGGACATGCTAGAATTTGCGTTTGTGCGAAACGTTTGCAGCTTTTTCTGGTCCCCCAGCACATGAGGAGCGGGGTGTGCCTGAGCCTACTTCACCTGTTCCCTCACCTCCAACAGCTAAAGCAGGTTGGCTACGCTCACAGAGTAGGTCAGACAGAGCTATGGATACTTGGTAACAAACAGCTGCAGGATGGTTCCTAGAGAAACACGGGTCAAGCAAGAGGCTGGCTGGAGGACCACAGGTGCCACCAGGCTCTGAGAGCTAGACTAGACATCAACACATTCAACTGATAGAAAGCCTATCTGGCCTTCGTGCCTTTAAATGGGGAGGCGTTTCATCCTAACCACCACAGATTTCAAACAATTCCTAAGGGCCTTTGCGAACCCCCTCATTCTGAAATTAGCAGCATAAATAAGGATGCTGGGGGTGTTTAGAGAGAACCATGAGCTCCCTTAAAGTCCTCAGCGCCCCATTTTCACTCTCCCCAGCCCCTCAATAATGAGCCAGGCATCTCCTCTCTCCATCCTAGCAAGCACCAGGAGAGCTTTCATTGTCCTCGCTCTCCCAGAAGTATGTTGGTAATAATGGCAGGGACCCTTTGCTCCCCAAGTTGCTTTTGGTCATGGTGTTTCATCACAGTAAGATTAACCCTAAAACATCCTCTTATGGTGCGTAAACCCCCAACCCTGTGGCAAGAGCCCCACCTGCCCTGCTCCTGGGCTGTAGCAATCACCACGCATCTCTCCGGTGTGATCATAAGTTGCAAAGCCTTCAGAACCCCTAGCTGGTTTCACAGCAGCCCAGAACCTTGGTGTTGAATAAGGCACTGAAAACTGGCTGTGTGGAGCAGAAACCATTTTAATGTTCACGGTTTATGTGGCAGGCTGCTGGGGTGGTGGAGGGTGGAGGGCAGGAAGGGCGTTTAGTGAATGGCTGTTATGTCTTTTCCAACCCAGATGCCATGATTCCAGTGCTGCAAACAGCCATGAAACGCAATAGCAGGCCCCAAGGGGGTCACTGCCTTGGAGGTCACAGGCCGTGGGTCGTATGTCTTGTGGCCAAGCAGTGTTTGTTCAGGCTCAGTAACAGCTCCCATGACATCCCCAGCATCCACAAAACTGTTTCTTGGAGCAATGGGAGCTACTGACCCAGCCTTGACCACGTTTGTCCCAGGGAGGTTCCAAAAGAAGACAGGAAAAAGCAGCCTGGCTCTTGGGTCCCCAGACGGTAAGCTGAGTGACGAATCAGATGAACTCTCCAGAGCCAGAGGACCCACTGCACTGAATCTTCAGGGCAGAGGCAGGAACCATGTGCGGGTAGGAGATGGAGGGCCAGCCCTGGGCCATGTGAAAGGCTCCAGCAGGATTTAAAGTAAGTGGGAATCTGGGTCTTCTGATTTTAAATGACTGAAACTGCTAATCCAAGATTATCAAATGCAAAATCCGCCCCAGCCAGGAAGGAAAGGCTTAGGCTCTGAGATTCAGGACCCATTATCTGGTCTGGTTATCCCCACCTTGTGATGTGTGATGCCTGCACACTTATTCATTAAACCCTCCACTTCTCTCCCTTTACAAAAGAAAGTTAAGTGAACCGTTTCACTTGGCCTTGGCACAGAGGAGCTTAAAGTCACCTAAACCCAGGGGAGCTCAGATGCAAAGAAGGAGGGCTCCAGGTGGCCCCTGGTGCTTGCTCTTGTAGTCAGGTGTACCAAAGGAAACAAACTCCTCGTGAAATGGTGGAGGCACTGAGCATATGACCTGAACATCTACCCACAGGAGCCTTGAGGAGTGGGGACACAGGGAGTGAGGTCTTCTTCCCTAATCTAAAACTACCCCTCACCTTCTTTACCTTCATCTGGTACCTAGGAGTGTTTTCCCTGGTGTGCACAGGCAAGAGGGCTAGCGAGAGATTAGACACCTCTCTCCATTTCCTTAGCTATTCTAAATAAAGGTGATTCCAGAGGCCAACGTCAGCTGAAATGCTTAGGCACAAAGCAATGGAAAATGCTATTTTCCACTTGCTTAAACACCAAACTTATTTTCTTTTATGGTAGGAAATGTTAATTCAAGCAGAGGCAGGTGCTTGCCAACTGGTGTCTCCAAAGGCAGGAACCCACCTTGGTATAGAGACTCTGTGGCCCACCAGCTTCCTGGGGAGGGACTATGGATGAAGAAGGGTCTGGTGGAGTCTGGAGGAGTGTCAGAGGGGGGCTTACTGGCAGAAGTCCCAGCAGATCTCTGCCAGACAGACCCTGCCAGGTCACTGCCACGCACTCCCCAGGAGAGGGCACTGAGTACTCCCACAGGCTGCCCAGAATTGAGGGCACCCTCCCTTCCCACCACCCAGTGGGGACTGTCAGGGTCACGTGTTGATTTGCTGCCCAGTTCCTTCCCCTGCCCCGCCTCCCGTATCTGGGAGGATATTACAGCAGTTCCTGATGCTGGACAGGTGCAACAGGTCCAAGCAGTGGCCAGTGCTTAGAGCAGGGTCACACCCTGCCCAGGCTAAAGCACAGCACTGCTCCTCAGTGGGACACTGAACAATTCTTATGAGGATTCTGCACATGTGTTTATGTGTGTGCACTCTGACATACGTGTACTTGTGTGCACAGGTATGCTTGCCTATGCAGCCATGAATGGGGACTAGAAGCTGATGTCAGGATACTTCCCTCAATTGCTTCTTCCTGGTTTTTTTTTCTTCAATTTTTTCTTTCATTTATTTGTTGATCTTGTATGTGTCATGTATGTTGCAGGCACACATGTTCCCCAATGCATGTGTGAAGGTGAGCATAACTTTCGGGAGCCAGTCTTACCTTCCACCATCTGAGTCTCAAACCTTTCCTGCTGAGCCAGCTTATCAGCCATCCCACCTTACTTTTTGAGACCCGGCCTCTCACTGAACCTCTAACTGGCCATTCCAGCTACACTAGCTGGGTGTAAGCCTGGAATCTGCCTATCCCTGTCACTGTGGCCCCAGTGCTGGGTTATACTCGAATGCCGCCACACTCAGCTTTTCAGTGGGAACTGGAGAGCTCAGGTGCGTGCCACGGAAATACATGAACCATCTCGACACCCTTCTCCACACACAAAACCTGAGGTATGCTGATTTCTGGCTTCCCATCATGTCCAGGCTGCTCCTCAGGGCTTTGATTACCAGACCCTGCACCCATCTTTATGGCAGCCACTGCAGCCATAGGCGCACTCCTGAAGCCCAGCTGGCCTCTCCCCGCCATGCTCACTTTCTCCTGTTACGACTGTGCCCTCCTGACATCCAGGATCAGCACAGCCATCCCTCTTGAGTCTACAGAGCAGTTGCTCCCTGACACTGTGCACAGAAGCCACATGTCTGGCTGGCCAGCTGGCCAGCACCATCTACTCTCAGCTGCAGAGAGTGAGGGCTAGGATGAGGAAGTGGGTTCGGAGGTAGATGCTACAGAGCTGTGGCTACCTCCGCAGCCATCAGAGCCAGTGAGGACCACTGAGAAGCAGGGGCCACACTGAGCCCTCCAACACCCAGCCAGGACTCCAGTGAGTACTGTAACCCAGGCATTTAAGATATACAGCTTATGGTACCACACGAGGAGGCTGCTGTCCTTACCCACCCTGTACTGCCTCCCTGATGCAGAACTGATGCCAGCCCAGCCTGAGGACAACCCTACAAAGCAGGAAAGTATTGAGTGAATCTTACATGGGCTTAGGACTACGAGCCTTGAGACCAGAACTACAGAAAGGTACATGCAAATGCTCCCCACCCCTACCCCTGCACAGCTTCATCCCTGACCCGGGGCCCCTAATGATTCAAGTCAGCAGTGAGATCATCTGCCTGTCATTCTCCAAGCCTGGCCTGTGGGGCTGCTAAGATAAACAAGTTGGAGTTTCTAGGGGCAGTTGGAACTTCCTGCCACGGACATCTCAGCAAGAGCCATAGCGCTGCGCTCACATGTCCCCTAATTTCTCTGTCCAATGGAAGATCCTGCCTCTTGGATCCCAGCTATCACCTTCACCCTTCCCTGAGGTCTACATCTCGCACCTGCCCTTATCTGAGAGGGTTCCATCCACATGTGCTAGACCCTCTGGTGTTGCATCTGCACCAGGCAGGGACTGATCCAGATTAGCAGGCCGGAAGGACCATTGGAAGCTGCCCCTCAGGAAAGAGACCCCGACAGAGCATCAGCTCTCGGCCCAGCTTTCAGATGTGTTTGTGGCCCATCATTCAAGCCTCCCAGGGAATGTTTCAGATGCATTTGCATGCTGCAGCTTCCCTTGGTTCTGTGATTTATCATGTCTCCCCCAAATACATCATTAAGATGATCATATGCATTTAGGAAGGCGGCCAGGCTGAAGCCCAACATTCGCTTCACAGTGCCAGCCCCCAGCGCTGTTTTGCTGTGATTTAGTGCCGTGTGCATCCGTCAGGAGAAAGCATCACTTTAAGGACCACGTGGGGTTTTCTCCCTCCACTGCTGATTCGTATAATTTATATGAAGGCTCTGAGCCCCCCCACCGGGCTGGGATGACTTGTGATACACATAATTACAAACCCTTCTTCCAGCATCATATGCTGTATGAAGACATTTTGAAAAGAGCTATTTTAGTTGTGTTGGTGAAATGCATATTCTCTGGGGAGCTGGCCAGGTAACTGTTAGTGTGTGGCACTCAGGGAGGAACTCCCAGCCAATGGGAGATGTGAAAGGGCAGGGTGGGTCACCAATTTTAGCTATGACTTTGAGCAGGCTGGAGACCAGCTTTTAGAGTAGGGCGTGCTACTGTTGTGCCAAGAGGCCTCCCGGAGACAACCTTTGGGGAAAGACTTTGGGTCAGGTCCCTGTCTCCACCCAGGCCAGCTTGGGATAGCCAGGACATGTAGGGAAGGGACTTCCTCTCCTAGGATCATGTTCAATTTGGGGATATAAGTTATCCAGGGCAGAAATGGGACCATCATGGCAAGGTCTGTAATAATCATTAAAATCCCTCAGTATTTATGGGGCTGGGGTATGGCTCAGGGGGAGAGTACCCACCTAGCATAATCTTTAATACCACATTAAGTCAAGCATGGTGGTGAATGCCTGTAACCCCAGCATTCAGGAAGTGAATGATTTCAAGGTCATCCTCAAGGTCATCTACAAATTGAGTTTGAGACCAGCCTGGGCTACGTGAGATTCTGCATCAGATGTGGTAGGGGCAGAAGGGATGACTCAGTGGTGAAGAGCACCAGCTGCTCTCTAGGGGGTTCAGTTCCCAGCATTCACACAGTAGCTCACAACCATCTGTACTCCCCGTACCAGGGACTCTGACGCCCTCTTCTGGCCTCCATAGGTACCAGGCATGGTACACAGACATGCATGAAGACAAACATCCATACATATAAAACAAATTTTTAAATATTAATTTAAAATGCACTCTTTTTGTATCCCAGAATCAACTGAACATATTCTCCAGTTTTAGGAGGTATGGGGAAGGGGATGGAGCTGCTAGGGGAAAAAAAAAAAAAAAAACAGGGGAAAACGTGATGCCACACAGATTGGTTCCATGCCCCTCATCAGCCCCAATTCTCTGATGCATCTAGAGGGCAAGCTGTGGCAGGGAAAGTGGGTCTTCTAGGACAGGTCCATGGGGAGCAGGTTCAATCCCCCCGATGAGGCCAGCATAAGCAGCAGATGTCATTGCCATTCCTGACCCTGAGACTTGGCCCTCCCTGTGCTTCCTGCATGGCGTTTTGCATGGGTCTGTTTGGGGTAATGAAGTGGTAAGGAATCACAGTCATAATTCAGTTTCATTTTGCAAACATTTCACAGCACCCACACACCTGAGCACAAGGCAGTGACCTGAATCTCACTCAGACCCGAGACCCTTAAACACCACCATTGGGGAGCAGGGCCCAGGCTATACCAGTGCCTGCTCTTAGGGACTCACAGCCAAACTTGCTGGCCTGGCAGCTGTGAGGTGCCTCCCTATCCCACCTCCCTGCCCTCTGAGCACCCGCACCCATGGCTGTCATTGAAACACACCCATCACCATTGTCTTCGGGGCTCCTCATGTCCCCACCCTGACACTGTCCTCACTAAACTTAACCACCCAGCCCCAGGAAGCACCGTCCTGCTTTCTGACTCCAATGGGGGCCTCACCCAGTGGAATCCCAGTGTCCTTCCTTAGATCAGGTTCATTGGCAGGATGCCGCATCAGCTTCCCGTGTCTTCAGAGACTGTCAGTCCATTGCTGTTTGTCAGTCTGTTCACTTAATTGACTCCTGTATCTACATTCTGGCTGTTATGAAGTACACCACTTGCAGTGTGCCTTGGTGCCACCTCTTAAAGAGCTAAGTGCATGGCTGGGGAGATGGCTCAGTCAGGAATGTGGCTGCTGAGATCACATGAGGACCTGAGTCCAGATCTGTACCACCCACGGAAAACCTGACAGCAACGTACTTCATGCTTGTAATCCCAGAGCTCAGGCCTGGGGACGGATAGACCCCTGGTGCGCTCTGCACAGCCAACCTGAACTAATTACCAAGTTCCATGTCTTATAAAGAGACCTTGTCTCAAAAAACAAGGTGAGACACTCCCAAGGGATGACACCCAAGGTGGGACTCTGGTCCCACATGTACATGCACACACATGTATGCATGCACATATGTACATACATACACACATACAGCGAATTTGGGCACATGTGAGTTGTGGCTAACACCTTAGAAAGTGTAAAGCTAGGTCAGGAATGTCTGAGAGGGTAATGCAAAATTATGATGTAAAAGCACCTGAAACAGGTCCCCATCCACAGTGACCACTCACTGTGGAGACAGTAAGGCAGAGGAAGATGTTGACCTAGGTGTTGGCTTCAGGCTGATGTGGGGCTGGTGCTGATGTGGAGCTGGTACTGATGTGAGGCTGATGTGGGGCTGGTGCTGATGTGTGCTGATGATGATGTGGAGTTGATGCTGATGTGGGGTTGATGTGGGCTGATGTTGATGTGAGGCTGATGCTGATGTGGGGCTGGTGCTGATGTGGGGTTGATGCTGATGTGGGGCTGATGTGGGCTGATGATGATATGGGTCTGATGTTGATGCGGGGCCGATGCTGATATTGGGCTGATGCTGCCCTGAGGCTGATGTGGAGCTGATAGAAGGCTAATGCTGATCTGGGGCAGGAGCTGACCTGGATTTGGGGCTGATATGGGCTCCTGTAGTGGGCTGATGCTAATACAAGACTCATGCTAGGCTAGGTTAGATTAGCCTGGCTGGAGTTTGGCTGTTGTAGCTTCAGCTACAGGAATAGATGACGCTGTGTTGTTGGGAGCACAGTTGACAGCAGCTTATGAATTCTCAGAGCCCTGCCCTGCCCCACACACACGCACCTGTGCCCACTGCTATGCTACCTGCTAAAGGCCTCTGAACTGAGCTGAACTTGAGTTCCCCTAAGAGGTGCTGGCAAACTGCTGGTCCATCTGCGGATGAGGAAGACATGACCCATGCACTTGCTGTCACATGATGTCCTTAGATGGAAAAGGAGGCCCACTGGCAGGCTGCTTTTTGATTGGTTTTTATTACTATGGAGAGATACCATGACCAAGGCAACTCTTATAAAGGAAGACATTTAATTGGGGCTGGCTTACAGTTTCAAAGGTTCAGCCCATTATCACCATGACGGAAAACATGGCAGCGTACAGGCAGTCATGGTGCTGGAGGAGCAAAGAATTCTATATCTTGATTTCCAGGCAGCAAGGAGAGACTGTGTGCCACACTGGGCATAGCTCGAGCATAGGAGACCTCAAAGATCATCCCCACAGTGACACACTTACTCCAACCAGGCCACACATACTCTAACAAGGCCAGACCTTCTAATAATGCCACTTTTTATTATTCAAACATTCAAACACATGAATCTATGGGGGCCAAACTTGTTCAAACCATCACATTCCACTCCCTGGCCCCCATAGGCTTGTAGCCATAACACAATGAAAAATGCATTTAGTCCAACTTCAAAAGTCCCCACTGTCTAAAATAGTCCCAACAATGTTTAAAGTCCAAATTTCAAAGCCTCTTCTGAGATTTATGCCATCTCTTAAGCGTAATCCCCTATAACATCAAAAACAAAAAGCACATCACATACTCCCAACATCACAGGATATACATTACCATTCCAAACGTCATGGTGAGGAAATATTGGACCAAAGCAAAACCAAAAGCCAGCAGGGCAAACTCCAAACTCTGCATCTCCACGTCTGATGCGCAACTCCTTTCAGCTTTGTTAGCTGCAATACAATTCTTTCTCTTGGGAAGGTTCCACTTCCTGTTAGCAGCTTTCCTTAAAGGTATCCCATGGCTCTGGCATCTCTAATATCTTGGGGTCTCCAAGGCAACTTCAACTTCACAGCTTCTTGTTCCATTGTCTAGAACCCACATATGATCTTCTGGGCTCCTCCAAAGGGCCTGGGTCACTTTTCTAACTCTGCCCTCTGTAGCACTCTAGGCTCTGGCTGACTCCACTCTGCTGCTGCTGCTGTTCTTGGTGGTCATTCCAGGGGACTGACATATCCAATACTCTGGGTCCTCTGTTGCAACAAGGTTGCACATTCTCCTGTCAAGCCTCAACTATTTTGCATGACCACTTCAGTCCTGGGCCTTCAACTGCCACTGAGGCTACACCCTCCCCGATGGCCTTTCCTGGATAGTACAGGGCCAATCTCACCTGCTCTCCATTACCCCTTCATGCCTTCAAAACCAGTGCCACCTGTGTCATTCTCGCACATTAACGAGTCTGACTGCCAGCACATTTGCTGCCTCTAGAGCACAGCTTCTTTGTACTCTCAGAAACACTTCCCAGAAGATTTCACCTCAGTGATGCTGGTCTCTTCTTAATCACTGCTAATTTCTTAGCTCCAGCTAACCAGAATCTGCTATTCTTGACTCTACAGTCAGAGCCACATGGCTAAAGCTGCCACGATCTGCTGCTTGCTAAGGCTGGAACATGGTCCCCTTGAACTACTACATCTTTCCCAGTTTTCTGTTTTTGATGAGTTCCTTTACTACCTAACCTTGGCTCTCCTGGAATTTGCTCTGTAGACTGACCTTGAACTCAGAGATCTGCATGTCTCTGTCTCCTGAATGCTGGGATTCAGCATTAATTTTTCTTTTATTTAATTTAAAATCTTTTCTTTAATTCCTTTTTCACAAGATCTTTGTAAGTTCTGGATTGCAGTTCATTCCAAATATGGTCATGTTGACAACCAAGAATAGCCATCACAATCCATCCTTGTCAATTTGACACACAATAATGTGGAAAAAAAAATAACGAGGTCATAATAACATCTAACATGACATAACTACCCCTACAACTGCAAACATATAAACAATAAGCTCAGCTAGGTGGGATCTTGCCCTGAGGTCACCACTCTGTTAATTCCATTTAATAGCCTTGAACGCAAGATTTAGCTCCATTCCACTTCCTGGTGCCCCTTTAACCTTTGAAGCAAACATTTTGAATTTATCCTTTCTAAGCTTGCTATGCTTAATCAAAATGTTCTTCATAAGAATGAACCACAAGCTGGGCATGGTGTCACACACCTGTGATCCCAGCACTCAGGGAGGCAGAGGCAGGCAAATCTCTGTGAGTTGGAGGCCAGCCTGGTCTACAAAGTGAGTCCAGGACAGCCAGGGCTACACAGAGAAACCCTGTCTCAAAAAAAAAAAAAAAAAAAAAGAGTGGCCCACAGGACAGAGTCTATACTAAGCTGTTTTGAGGTTTCCTTTGTCAAAGCAATTAATCTAAATCTCTTCACCTTTGCCTCAGGCAGACTCTTCAGACAAGTGCAAAAAGCAGCAATAGTCTTCACCAAAATATCACAAGAAGAATCTCTAGACAACATATTAAAGTTCTTCTCTGAAACCTCTTGAGCCAGGTCCCCACAGTTCAAATCTCCCTCAGCGCCACTGTCTTCCATACTTCTACTAGGATGGCCCATTAAGTCCCACTTAAAGCATTCCACTGCTTTCCTAATCCAAAGCCTCAAAATCCACATTCTTCCAAACAAAAGCATGCTAAGGCCTATCACAGCAATACCCCAGCCCTAGTACGAACTTCTGTCTTGGTTTGGGTTTTATTGCTATGAAGTGACACCGTGACCATGGGAACTCTTTTTTTAATTCTTATTTTATTTTTATTAATTACAGTTTATTCACTTTGTATCCCAGCTATAACCCCATCCCCCCATCCCCTCCCAATCCCACCCTCCCTTCCTCTTCTTCTCCTATGCCCCTCCCCCAGTCCAATGATAGGTGAGGTCCTCCTCCCCTTCCATCTGACCTTAGTCTATCAGGTCTCATCAGGACTGGCTTCTGTCTTTCTCTGTGGACTGGTAAGGCTGCTCCCACCTCAGGTGGAGGTGTTCAAAGAGCCAGCCCATGAGTTCATGTCAAAGATGATCCCTGCTCCTATTATTGGGGAACCCTCTTGGACACTGAGCTGCCATGGGCTACTTCTGTGCAGAGGTTCTAGGTTATCTTCATGCATGGTCCTTGTTTGGAGTATCAGTCTCACAAAAGCCCCCTATGCCCAGATTTTTTGGTTCCGTTGCTCTCCTTGTGGAGCTCCTGTTCCCTCCAGATCTTTCTATCTCCCCCTTCTTTCATAAGATTCCCTGACTCTGCCCAAAGTTTGGCTATGAGTTACAGCATATGTTTTGATACCCTGCTGGGTAGAGGGAAAAAACTGGGAACAGGACAGGATCCTATCACAGAGGGCCTCTGAAAGACTCTACCATGGCAACTCTTATAAAGAAAAACATCTAATTGGGGCTGGCTTACAGTTTTAGAGGTTCAGTCCATTATCCTCATGGCAGGAAGCATGGCATCATGTAGGCAGTTTTGGTGTTGAAGGAGCCGAGAGCTCAAGCCTCAGAGGCTCAAAGACCACACACACACACACACCCTCCAACAAGGTCACACCTACTGAAACAAGGCCACACTTAATAGTGCCCCTCCCTGTGGCCAAGCATTCTAACACATGAATCTACAGGGGGACCAAAAATCTTCAAGCCACCATAGAGATTTAATACTTCTTACTTTTTTAATGCATAAGAATTAAGTAAGAAGATGGTTTTTGCCCTCGCTTGGCACATGGTGGCCTTGCATTTTGTTACTAATGGTTTACTTTTTCAATGTTGCGGCGCTGTCAGTTCCTGCACATACCACTGGTCAATCAGCTGGAAGCGTTGGTGCCTGTCAGCAATTCTTAACATGGCATTCACCCTGCTGTGTTCTGTGTGACAACGGAATCTCTGATGGTAGCAACAGTAAGGGCAGCCATTCTCATAGGACATGGAAGGTGCCATGTTCAGGGGTAAGAATAAGTGTCGTGTCCTAAGGTAAAAGCTGACAGCGAGAGAGGTGGCTGATGCATCTGTCACTCCCAGGTCGCCACAACAGAAGTGACTCCAGGACTGGTCACCGTCAATCTGTAGAGTATTCAGTGGTGCTTCCTTAGTACACATCACAGTGGGGACTGGGGTTCTGGGCTCTGGCCTCAGCAAACATACCTCTCACAAAGACTCAGGAGCTACCTCCCCGAAACCCCCACCTCAGCCAGGAGCCCTTCTGGCTTCACTGAGCTTGTGCCAAGAGGTCCACCTCCATCAAGTATGACCCGCCAGAGGCCGCTGAGTTTGTCAAAGTGATCAGCCGCCTCATTGCTTCCCCTGACTGATGTAGGCAGCCTGGCCTGGGTCAGACCTCAGACACAGAGAAAGCCCTTCACCACTCCCCTAACATCTTCAAAAGCAAAACCACCAGAGCAGGTTAAAGGTCACACATCACCTGCCCACCAGTCTCCAGCCAGGCTAGGGAAAGCAGTGGTGAGTGTCATGGCTCCTCAGAAAAGTGGCAGAGTCCTTTACAGGCTCACGGAGATTTACCACACAGAAAGGCTTTGTAGTTTTGGTGGCTGCAGGGGCAGGCAAGGGATCAGGAAAGGCCAAAGTTCAGCATGGGTCTGTAGGCCAATGCTAAGGAATCCTCTCCCAACTGGGGAAAACAGATCTTTCTGCCTTACTCAGTGAGGCCTGCTCTATACCCCACCTGGAAGGGCAGTGACTCTACTCAGTGTTCATGGATATGAATACCAACCTCTGTCAGAAGGAGCCTCACAGAAACACAGCACAGTGCTGGCCTAACCAGGCTGACAACAGAGACCTACCATCCCTGGAAGAGCCCAGGTCCCAGGTGTCTGGAAACCTAGCTCAGTGGTCTCACATCACTCATCCTGATCTTTTCGGAAGGTTGTAACCCTGGTTGCGTCAGTATTTCCCATCCACATAAGCCACACATAAACTTGGTGGGGTCCTGTGAAATGTCACTGCAGGCTGACTTGATGACACTGTAGAGTCCAGAGTGAATACTTTGGAGCCTCTGATTCTGGCTGGCTGCCTGGGGCAGGTCCATTCCTCTAATCTCTGCATAAGTAGAGTTCTCATGAGCCAAGGGTGTGAGAAAGCACTGCAACCAGCTGGCAAGAAGCAGAAATAGAAACCCAGGCATGGAAGAGACCCATTGTTGATACAGAGTGGGAAAGGGTCAAGGGGGCCTTTGCACCATCTGACAGACTATCAGGAGGAGGCCAGAGCTGTCTGTAGAGAGAAGCACTGTCCCCAGGGCAGCCTGTCCATCTGCCTGAGTGAGCCAGGAAGACAGGCCACCAAGCTGGGGCAAGCTGGACAGGAGGTCAAGCAGTGCCTGCCAAGGATCCTGCAGATTGTGTTGTCAGACGCCCTGAGCACATTCTCTGTCCTGTTCAAGGCTGGGATCCATCACAGGCTGGAAATGTCCAGGCCATTTCTCCAAGCCTGACCTGGAGTTCAGACCTGAGAGCCCAGAGCCTGGCCAGCCGAGTGGTCATGAGAATGGGAATAGCTGACTTTGTGATTATGTGGAGGCGGGACAGGTTCTTGGGCACCTGGTGCCCCACAATGCCAGCCTGGGCCTACGATACCGGCATCCGTCTACTGAACCAAGCCAGGGTGGGTAGCACTGTGGAGCTGAGGCTTCTGTCAGTAGGGGACCTCCTGTCGAGGCTCAAGGGGTCACGGCCAGGCTGCTTGTGAGACATTAGAAAGAGGTGGGGACTTGTATGTCCTTTAAAGGAGCAGCATTTCCACTTCCCCAGATAATTGTCTTGAGTCAAATTTGCCAGACACCTCAGCCTCAGTTTTTCAAGCAACCACGCCTACAGATTAGTGAAATCCAATCTTTGAAAGCTGAAACTTGATCTGAAATCAGCACAGCTGTAATAAGAGAGGGCAAAGGCAGCCAGTCTGTGGCACCCCCTGCCACGCCCACTGCTTCTGCACAGCTGGCGGAAGTGGAGCCCTCCCTGTCAAAGCCATGTGCTCCAGAAGATGTGCGAGCTCTCTACACCTGCACACATGAAGCCAGCAGACGCCGCCTGATGGCCTTTATTGGTTACCTCGGCTCTCAGACACCAGGAGAAATAAAGCCAGTCAGACTCCTTTCCTAACATAAAAACACGTACCAGCCACTAAGATACAGCCCACTGTCCCTCTCTGGTATCATTAAAAAAAAAAAATTATTGGCAAATAGATGTGTTGTCTCATTGACAAAGAGACTTAGAAACAGCAAAGTGAAGGGACATCTCTAGCTACCATAAGGTAGCAGTAAAAGAATATCCTGGCCTTTGACCTGAGTAGCCAGTGGCCAAATTTGCCACCCATGCACCTGGAAAATATATCCTGGGGTTATCACACACACATTATCCACAAGGAACACCAAAAAGGGAAATTTTAGTTACTCGCAGGAGTTTGACGATTGGTGACATCAGACTCAGTGCCCAGATCCTTCTTAATAAAGGCCAAGTCTTAAGCTGTAAAAACACTGAAAAAAAAAATATTGTGTAGTCCCACAAGGACTCATGGCTATGTCCTTTGCAGTTGATCAACTTTCACCACAGTAAGACATCTATTGTATATCTCTTCTCCCTCTCTTTGAGCAAATGAGTTCCCCTCAAACAATGATGATGGTAGTGATGACTGATGACGGAGATGAGAAAGAGGTAGTAGTATTGATGGAGATGTGGTGATGGTAAGGATGGGGAGAGTAGTGATGGGGATGAAGACGATGGTCATGGCAGTGGTGGAGATTCAGACCATGGTACTTCTGGTGATGTGGATGGACGTAACAGTGATGATGGCGGTGATAATGAGGATGGAGATGACAAGGCATGGCTAAAGATGATGACATTGAGAAAGATGATGATACAGGCATGGTGGTGGCACTGATGGTGATGGTGGTGTTGGTGACATGGATGAAGATGGTGGTGGTGGTGGTGGTGATATGGATGGAAATGATGGTGACAATGATGGTGGTGGTGAGGAAGATGGTAATATGAGCATGGTTTGGCACTGATGGTGTTGTGCATGGTGATGGTGGTGATGTAAAGATGGTGGATGTGGATGAAGATGATGGTGATGTGGAAGACGGGGACGGGCAGTGGTGGCGGCACTTGGAGAGGACAGCAACTGATGATGAGTGCATAGGAGGCAATCTGAAAGTGAATATGGTGTGATGGGAGAGGAGAGTGAGGCTGCAAGCACCATCTCTTGATCATTTTCCTTGCTCTATAGACATCTTGGCTTTAATCCTCTTGACGGTTCTATTCAGCAGACACCTCAAGTCCCTCTTCATGAATGAAGAGATAAAAGAATTAGGGATTTATACTTGTCCAAAGTTCACTAATAACCCGCTGAATTTCTCTGACCTTAGAGTCTACTGAGCTATCTAGTGGCTTAAGAATGTTGCCAGTCTGTGTAGATGCTGTAGAAAATAAGACATGCCGTCCTCTACTGAGTATATTTCACACCCAACACTGTCTCATCTATAAATACTACACTGTGAAAGCACATGGTGGGCCACTCTCCGTGTGTAAAGATGTGTTTAATCAGAAATCTGGGAACTTGCAATGTCTTTAGGCTCCAGAAGGAATTGCTGAAGGAAGGAGAGTCACTAAGAAGCATTATTTTCTTGGCCACAGTTAAGTGTGTCTACTTGTTTTCTTTCTGCCTGTAATTTTCCACCAGGTGTTGGAAGCAACACATTCCCCAGGAAAACATCTCACCATCCCCCTCCCCCTGCCCCAGCTCTAGGATAGAGGCTTTCCTCTAAGGCACAGCATTCTCCACCCTGTGTCATTCTTCAAAGGCAAGCCCAGTGCTGCCCTGCCTGGGTGAGTGGAATGAATGGAGATGCAATTAGCTTTTGAGTCTTGCAAAGACAGAGAAGAACATAGAAGGATGGTCTCCCTTCCCATTGCACCAGTGTCGACCTAACAGTGTAGACAAAAGTACTGAGGAAGCAAAGGGGCCCTGTGCAGTGTCACTGCTGAGTCACAGGTCCCCCCAAGGAAACACTTCCCATCACCTCCATTCCTGAGTCTTTCTGCTGTGAGGAGAAGCTGTGTGTTGATGTCCATATTTCTAATACTGGCCTCAGTGGTTTACCTGGAATCAACCAGCAACTAAACTGGGGAGAAAGAGCTTGGTAGGAAATCAGAATTTAGTGTCAAACAAAAGGTGTAGGTCACAGGTCATCCAACTGTGACATTTAACACAGGAGAACCTTTAATCAAAGCCTAGTTTGGCTAGTGTCATTCCTACTAGGGTACAAAGGGAGGCTGGGATAACACAGGGCCACACACATGGTGTGTGGAACAGACTCAGTTCCATCATGACCACACTGGCAGTTAAGTTGTCTGTGTGCCGGCAGCTGCCACAGCACAGCTCCAAGGATGATGTTTGAGGATGGAACTTTCCAAGTCCCACTCTTTCCTACATTCTGCATCCTACACTCTTCATTGCCACACCCTTCATCACCATGACCACTGATGGAGCAGTCAGGTATGTGGCAGAGTCGACTCTCTCATTTGACCTATAGACTGTAAAGTTGGTGGGTGTTTGTCATTTCTCTCACCATCATACTCTCACCCCATGATGCTAAAACCCTTCGGCTCCCACCACCACCAAGTACATAACAAACATCACAATCATGCATGCTGGAGTCTGACAGGAAATGAGCACTGCTGAGCCCTCCCCATGCCTCACCTCACTCAGCACTCACCCAGTCCCTGGAGGCAAGGTTATCTCTGTTTTAACAGGGGCAAACTGAAGCAAAGAATAAGCTTGCCCAAGACCACTGGTAGAAACCAGTAGAGCCAGAATTTGAACTGGGACAGAGCTCAGTCCCAACCCACTGTGCTCTGAGGCATCCTGCTGCTTGATTGTCAAACTCAGCATAACCCCTGATTCCTTCAACATAAACCCATGCATCTTATGGGCATTGCTTACGTGGCCAGCATCTCTGTCTTCCCAGTTGCCTGGAGTCCTGGGTTCCCTTCTCTGCTCACATTCTGCATGTGAGCCATATCCAGAGCATGTCGTCTGTACCTTCAAACACACCTCAGTCACCCTTCCTGAGGCCATCACCAGCCCTTGCCAGCGTTACCTCTACGGTTCCTACGCCATTCTCCTGATGCAGCCCTAACTCCTGCTGCAGGCACCATTCAACAGCAAGGCTGGATGTTCCCAGAAACATGACAGACAGCACCTTCTGCTCACCCCTCCAGTGGTCCCTCATTACCAGGACAAAAGCCGGGATCCCAAAGGTCTTCCTTGGCCCCACAGCATGTGGTCTTCTGAGCACTGTCCTCGTCTCCTGCCACACTGTCCTTGCTCATTCCACCCCATCACATTGGCCGCCTAGCTAGTCCTTGACTGTGGCAGCTGAGCTCCCTGGCTCTAAGCCTCAGCCCTCTGAGGTTTCTTGGACATTTTCTGCTGAAATGCTGTCTCCCATCACCCAGGTGGCTGTCTCTTCTCTTGGTCCAGGTCTTGGCCGCAGTGTCATCTTCTGTAAGAACCTGTCACTGATGCCTTTATCTAAACTCATGTCTATTGGATATCAGCCATTGCCCCTGGAGCCACAGAGACAAGCACAGGACAGAGAGTGCCCAGGGTGCCCAGGTCAAGTGTCCACAGGTAGAAATGTGACATAAGTTGACAAGGGTTCCAGAAGGAAGCATCTTAGCAGACTTCCAAAAATGCCATTCTTGGAGTAATTGTTGCATGAACCATGACTCCATACCAACAAATGCACTCAGGCCCAGGAACATCAAAACCAGACATCTGCTTGCTGCAGGAGGTCCAGAAGCTAGCCACTCCCTGAGATGGTGTCTATTCTGACCAGGCTGCTGTCCTTGCTCAGTTGGGTGATACAGTCACCTCCTACCTTTGTTCTTACTTTCTTGTCCAGAGCACCGAGAGGTATAAAAACAAAACCTCAATCAGAACTATCAAAAACGGAAGTGAAGGAGCAAGGCAGGCATAGTGGTGCACACCTGTAATCCTAGCACTCAGAAAGTAGAGTCAGGGGATCATGTGAGGTCAGTCTGGGCTACACACCAAGACTTTGTCAGCAAAGGAGCTGGGGGAGATGGCTTTGTTGGTAAAGTGCTTTGCAGGCAATTATAAGGACTTTGAGTGACTCAAGACATGATCACCTGATTGTGTGCCCTAAGACCAAAGGAAAAGCCTTGCAAGCACAAATACATAAGTCTGATCCCCAGAACCCACACAAACAGCCAGGTGTGGTGGAGTGCTTTTGAAATCCCAGTACTGGTGAGCGAAGACAGTGGATCCCAGAATCTACACTGGCCAGGCCAGCCTAGCCAACCTGGTCAGCTCCTGGCCAATGAAGGACCTTGTCTCAAAATGACAAGAAGGGTGGTGTCCGAGGAATGATACCAGAGGCCATCCTGTGGCCTTCCACTGGCTAGGGAGGGCTGGGCACACTGACTGTCTCCCAGTGGGAGAAGGACAATGCCCAAAAAGTTGGTCGGGCCTTTGTGCGACCAGCAGGCCAAGCACATGCAGGACCACACAGCCATTAGCAGTAAAGCCCGCCCAATTCCCCCACTAGAAATTAAGAGAGCCTGGCCTTATTAATTTGGTATAACCTGAAGGGCATCTCTGAGAGCAACCAATTCCCTCTTTCCCACCAGGCAAATTTTGTAAGAGCATATTCATGGCTTTCATTAGTATTCTTATGACTTTGAGGGGCTTTCCCGAGACTTATGAAACTCGGAGTAATTGTGAACAGCACGAACGATAGCCGTGGCATTCCGCCATGAACTCCATTCCCTCCCTTTCCTGTCACAAGCTGGGAATTCTGCTACCAGAACCTATGTGAAAATAAGTAAAGGTTCAGTTCCGCTGTGCATGAGAAACACTGCGAATCTCTTCAGTAGTATTCAAGAGTCAAGGAAGAGTTCGGGCAGGGTAGGCCCAAGTTTGTGCCATTCATTTGATGAGAGCATCTCTAACAGTCAGCTGAGTCCAGCTGCTTGCAAGCTTTCTTCTTTGGCGAGGTCATATATCGATAATGTTTGTTGGTCATTTTCAGCCTTCCCGTTTTTTCCCATTACTCTCCCATTCCTCTCCCACCAGCCATCTTCTCCAAAAGTCTCCATCCTCTTTGCATGTCTTTCTGTTTAGTGGGCTGGTCAGCTGGTTGAATGGCTGGGTTTTCTGTGATCCTTTTTGTGACTCAGTGGGGTTGCTTGCAATGAGTATGGATGGAGTTAGTTACTGCATCTTGTACATGTAACAACGTTGCACAGAGCTCTTCCCCACCCTCTGGCCCTTACCTCCTTTCCGCCCCCTCTTCCACAGTGTTCCCTGAAGCGGGTCATACAGATGTCTACTTAGGGCTAAGCCCTCAACAACCAGCAAGGGGCTCTTTAAATGCTGCAGCATGCTCTAGGAGGTCTCACATACGACAGAGCTGCAATTTCACAACCACTTCCCAAAACAACTGAAATGAAGCTGTAGGAACAGAGACAAAATCATGCTGATTTTTAAACAGGGGGCTTCGACAGACAGTCACCTGAACGTCTGAGACGCACATCTGCAGGGCTGGCTGGAGTGAGTGACGGCAGCCATTAGCACTGAGTCTCTGATGGAGAGCAGGGTAACCCGTGAGCTGCAGAGCTACCTCAGTCTTCCCACCTGAACACTACACGCAGGGTCCCAGCAGAGAGCTGGTTCTGGTTATAAGAGGCTGGGTGTGACCATGCAAGGGGTGGAGCTCAGTGGTAGAGCAGTTAGTTGCCTGCCACACCCAAGGCCCTGGTTTCTATCCCTAACACCACACACACACACACACACACACACACACACACACACACACACAAAAGGCAATGTGACCACTAAACAGGACCTGGGAACTCTGCCCTAAGTTTCTGTTACACATGAAATCTTTGGCCTCAGTGGCTATATCTGCAGCATGGGCTAGATGGCGACCAGAGAGCTTAGCATTTTCTGGGATGCCCAGAAAATTTGTGGACTCCTGAGGGGACAGAGATTGCTGGACAGCTTCTACTCAGGGTGGGCCACTGAGCTGCTGTCAGAGGACATGACCAGACCCGCATCCTAATGTGGGAAGGCATGATTCTGCAAAGAGGTATGATCCCAGAAACAAGTAAACTGGAGAGTAGCTGCTGGACCTGCCCTTGGACACCAGGGCGGTAAGCAAGAGTGGGTCACCCACAGTGTGTGCACCTTCATCATTTGCCATGGGCTGCAAGCAGACTCCATGCCAGACCCCAGGAGCTGAGACTGATGTGCCATGTCTCCACCCTCCCTCACCTCTCTTCCCACTTCTGCCTTCCCGCTCCTGCATTCACTGTCCGTTCTCATGCAATCATGATTCACAGGGGCCCAGCACCCCTCTGACTTCAGCATGCCTCAGGCTGTATAGACCTTCTCTCCCCTCCTCTCCACAGCCTGCCCACTCCTCACCCTCCGGGCCACAGGCTGGCCAGCTGTCCTGCAAAAACCCTTTCCTAGGGCCTTGGCAGCAATGGCTTCCCAACAGAATGGTGAGGGACCTGGCTGTCTCTCTTCCTACCCTGCCCCTGGCCTGCAACTCCTGGTTTCATTTGCTCATGAGGCACCTGCTGCATGCACCTTCTAAGACCACACATGCCACTGTTGGGGACAGGTTGCCCTTTTGGATTCTCAGGGCCCAGCAAGGTGCGTATCACTGATGCTCAGCAACAGGGCAAGGAAGGATAAATGAAGGTGAGGCATCTGGGCAAAGCAGAAGCGAGTGGGTGCAGAAGCCCAAGAAATCCAGATTCTCTGTCAGCTGTGGGATGAAGTTCAGGCACCAAGAGCGTTAGAGGTTTGTGTACACATGGCTGTGGCCACAGGAAGCTACAAATGCATTTAGATGCAACCATATTCTTACCTCTGGACTTCAGCGAGAATCAGCCTTTAAAGAAAATTGCCCTTCTTAGCCAGCTACAGTCTTGCTGGCTGCAGTCACAGCCAAGAGAAAATCCGCCCATTTCCATCCTGGCACGTGGGCTGAAGGGAATAGGGGGAGAGGCTCGGCTGTCATGACTCAGAGCCCTTCACTTGAAGAAGAAGCGGGAGCTACTGCAGGGCATGCAGACTCCCAGCGGGGAACAAAAATGAGAAATTGCAACTTGTTCTCTCAGGGAAATCTCTGGGTTTAATGTGGTACAAGGAGAAAGCACGGAAGCGCTTCACCAGAGATCCGTGTCCTGCTGGACAGGCTTGATCCTACGGATTATCTGAGCATCCTCTGAAATGCTAGGGCAGAGACCAGGGAAGCCTATGAGTGACAGAACCATTAGCCACAGAATGTCCAAGACCTTCAGAGGTGGGTGCCCAGGGGAGGGAGGCTGTGGTGCAGACTTGGAGGCTTGCGTGTACTTATATGTTGTGTGGATGTGTTTGGACTCCTTGTGTCTGGGTATGCATGCTTGGGGATGTATGGTGTTGTGTGTATACTATGTGTATGTTATGTTTATGCGTCTATGTGTAGTGTATCTGTGTTCATAACTGGCGTGGATAAGAGTAAATGAGCCCAATTTGTTTGTGATGTTTTCTGAGCTACCCTCGCCCCATGCTCCCCACATCCTCACAGACCGTCTTCACACTGAGAGCCTTTGTCCAGATGTGTAATTATGAAGTGCCACTTTGTGGGACAACTCCTGTCCCCTGACAGGTGACAGCGTCCTCCTGCTGCCTCCATAGGGCCTGGCACTCCGTGTATTTTTTGGCCCTAAACTGAGGGCCTTTTCTGAGTGGACCTGTCTTCCTCTCCCTCCCTCCCACCTCTCCCCTTCCCTATTTCCCTACCCCTGCCCCTCACCCCTGTGCCTTACACACACATCTGGAATCCAGATGTGATTCTGCCCCGTTGCTTCCTCATTGGAGTACACTGAAAATAAACCCCAGGTGTCTGCAACTGGAAGCCACATGGTGACAACTTCCTCCAGATTCAAGTTCCTTTGAATAAGGCCAATACGCTACATGGGTGGTTTTGGGACCTCCCCCCTTCCATTCTTTCCAGAGGACAGAGCGGCCCTGCTACCATCCCCAGGTGAACACAGCCTCCATGCCGTACATTACTTTAATGCAGACATCACTTTAAACTAACCTTTTACCATCTGTTCTGTCCTCTAATAACAAATGCAAAGGAGCCTGAGCAATTCTCCCAGGCATCCTCAGCAGGGAGCTGGTGGGAGGGCTGTCTGCGCTTCCTACTCCCCATCCAGCATCCACGTTGGCAATGTTTTCCTCATTTCCCAGACACAAATCACAGGAAAGTGTTCTCCCCTGACCTGCTGGCTTCCTTCACACAGTATTTCTTCTCCACACGGTAAACTATGAGAGAATCAGAGCGTTCCAAGGTCTGTGCAACGAGCCCCCTGGACACGGTGTTCAGCTGCCCACTGCTGCTGTATTTGTGAAGGAGCGTTTGAGTGGCCCCGATGATTTAAAAAAAAAAAAATAGTTTCCTTTATAAAAAATAAAATCTTTCTATGGTGAGTTCCTTTTAGCACGGCTATAATTAAATGTCTCTGTAGCCAGAAGGAAGTGGCAGTAGCCACACTCATACAGCAGTGAATCGAATCGGGCTTCTGTCCCGGGGCTACTAGAGACTCTCACCAGAGGGCTGTCCCTGGCTCCACGTGCCCCTTTCATCCAGTGCCACTCAGCTAGCATCACTCGAAACCTGACTGAGACTGTAGTGCTCTAGTCCAAGCCCAAGCCAAAGCTCCCAACATACCACCCACGGGTACTTGGCACCCCAGGACAGGGGCTATCCCAGTGCCATGCCCTCCCACCTCACCTCTGTAAGAACTGCCCTTTACGTTTTAGGCACCAAGAGCTCAGACACAGGAGTAGGGCAGGCTCTGCTGTCTCTCCTCTAGACTCTCCATGTCCCTAGTTAAATCCCATGAAGCCTCTGCAAAAAATGGAGAGGAGGCAGCCTCCCAGAGACAGTCCACATCACCAGGGCAGCATATGGGCACAACTCACCCTCCATGGTAGACTTTTTCTTCTATACCCGGACTGGGAGGGCACAAGCTTAAACAGCCATCAACAGGACGTGAATGAAGAGATGACTGTGGCTAAGAGGGAAAAGCCACGATGTTTACCACCTAACACTAACTTATTCTGATCCTGTTCTCAGAAACCCTGTCCTTTGCCTTGTCACAGAAGCATAAATAGGGGCACTGTGGACCTAGAACTGAACCCCATAGACTTCGTACCACACATACACATGCACAGCTGTTTTGCATGCTTCCAGAGCCAGCATAAGCAGCTGTTTGCCCTGACCTTCATGGTGTCTATGTGGTGAAAACTTCACCTTCTACCTCCTGTTACAGCGTCAGAGAGTCATTCTGCTGTCCTAGGTGACTAGAGTGTTGGTGGCCTTACTCTAGTGAACCACCTCTGGTTCAACTGATAAATGCTGATTAAAAAAGGTTTTCTCAGCTGGGCATGGTGGTGTACACCTTTAGTCCCAGCACTCAGGAGACAGAGACAGAAAGGTCTCTTTGAGCTAGGGACTATCCCAGTCTACACACTGAGTTCCAGGCCAGCCTAGGCTACAAAGTAAGACTCTGTCAAAAGGGAGGGAGGGAGGAAGGGAGGAAGGGAGGAAGGGAGGGTGGGAGGGAGGGAGAGAGGAAGTGTTCTCTGTTTGACATGCCAGCATGGAAATCACATGCAGCCTCTCACTAGATAAGAGCTACAATCAATTAAAAACTGCTAAGAGAGGAAGAATTAGTCTTCCCCAAAGTTGAGTACCCAAAATGGTTATCCAGTCCCAAATGGTCACACACACACCCAAAAAATACACACAAGCAACACTAAACATATTCAGCAGGTTGTATGTATTCGTGTGTGTGTGTGTGTGTGTGTGTGTGTGTGTGTGTCTAAGTCACAGTTCTATTACTGTGAAAAGATAGCATGACCAAGGCAGGCATTTAATTGGGAGCTTACCTACAGTTTCAAAGGGTTAGTCTACTATCATCATGGCAGGGAGCATGGCAACATGCAGGCAGGCATGGTATGAGAAGTAGCTAAGAGCTACATCCTCATCTGTGGTCAAAGAGATAGAGAGACGGGGGCTAGCATGGGCTTTTGAAACCTCAAAACCCACCCCCAGTGGTACACTTCCTCCAACAAGAACACACCTCCTAATCCTTCTAATCCTATCAAACAGTTCCTGGAGAGAGCTGTTCGTGGTGGTGCACAGCAACAGGGTCCCAGTGGGCTCCGGAGCTTACTCTGTAGGGGCAGGAAGTAAGTACCACATGGCCAGCTGCAGGAGGCAGGGAAGGCCAATGGGCACAAAATACCTGCAGGCCAGCAATGGAGGCATTCAGCGTGTGCAGCCTGGCAGCCTGACCCAGGCTGCAGAGCTGGCATTGATACCCTGCAGCTGCTCACAGACATAGGCAGGAAAGAGTGGGCACCAAGGATGTGGGTTAGCCAGGGATCACAGAGCTAACCTAAGAGTGGGTAGCACCATGAGGTCAGCATAAAAGGCCAGCACATGGCTGTGTGTGGTGGCACATGCCTTTAATCCCAGCACTTGGGAGGCAGAGGCAGGTGGATCTCTGTGAGTTCAAGGCCAGCCTGGTCTTCAAAGCAAGCCCAGGACAGCCATGGCTCTGTGTAACACAGAGAAACCTGTCTTGAAAGAAGAAGAAAAACAAAAAACAAAAAACAAAATTTAAAGTCTCTGAGGCTCAAGGTAATCTCTTAACTGTAACCCCTGTAAAATCAAAATAAAGAAGCAGACCACACAATTCCAACATACAATCGCACAGGATATACATTACCAGTCCAAAAGGGAAGAAAGAGAACATAGTGAGGAAATCCTGGACCAAAGCAAGAGCAAAAAAAAGCAGGACAAACTCCAAATTCTGCATCTCCATGTCCGATGTCAAAGTGCTGCTCCTCAGATCTCCAGCCCTTCCAGATTTGTTGACTGTAGCACACATGTCTCCCTTAAGCTGTTTCCACACCCACTCTGCAGCTCTCCACGACAGGTGCTCACCACTCTGGCATCTCCAACATCTTGGGATCTCCAACAACCTAGACTTCACCTTCACAGCTTCACACAATGGCCTCTCTCAGCCTCCAGGCAGAGACCCCCTGCCACATGCCTGGCCTCAGTAGCTTAGCCCTGGTGGGAGAAGACACACCATCTTTCTTGTGTCCTTGACTCTAAAGCCAGAGCTGCATAGCCAAAGCTACCAAGTTCTGCTGCTTGCTGATGCTGCAACATGGCCCCTAATTCAACTACATTCATATCAGCTTTCTATTGTTGATGCTCCTGTTCACTGCTTGAGCTTTTCTTTAATTCCTTTTCACAAGTTGGAAGCTTAGCTGGTGGGGTCTTGCCCCAAGGTCACCACTCCCTTTATACCATCAGGCTTTTCTTTAAACTTTTTTATCTCCTTGAGCGCTAGAAGTCTGTCTTCTTTCTGTCTTACATTCCCTGGTGCTTTTTCTCTTCAAACTGTACATTTTGCATTTTCTTTACTCCGCTTGCTTCTTTTCATTGTACATAAGAGAGACAGGTAATAACCATATGACACAGTCAATGCTAGGATGTCATGAAAGCTCCTCTGCCAGGGCCATTAATCCAAAATTTTTCAATTTAGCCTCTTGCAAATTTTTAGGACAAGGGCAGAAATCAGCCACTTTCCTTGCCAAAATATCACAAGAACAGTCTGTAGGCCACTTATTAGCATTCTTCCTCTCTGAAACTTCCTGAGCTGGCCCCACACTGCTCGTAGCACCATCTTCCATGTTCCTGCTAATACCGCCCATTAAGCCCCACTTCACGTTCAACTGTTTTCCTAATCCAAAGTCCACATTCCACCAACAAGCAGCAGGGTCTGGCCTATCACAGCAATACTCCTGATACCAATTTATGTCTTAGCCACTGTTCTACTGCTGTGAAAAGGCACCATGAACAAGGCAAGTCTTATGAAAGAAAGCATTAATTGGGGACTTGCTTATAGCTTCAGAGGTTTAATCCATTATCATCATGGTGGGGAGGATGGCGACATGCAGGCAGGTGAGAACTGGGGCCATTGCTGAGATGAGAGCCACATCCTGATCCATAGACAGAGAGAGAGAAACTGGACCTGGCATGGGATTTTGAAACTTCAACCCCAGTGACACACTTCCTCCAGCAAGGACATACCTCCTAATTTTTCTAATCCTATCAATCTACTCCCTGGTGACTAAGCATTCAAATGTATGAGCCTATGAGAATTACTCTTATTCAAACTACCACAATACGTAACAATAATGAGTAAAGAACAAAGCCAGGTGCAGTGGCACACATCTGTAATCCCAGCATGCAGTGAGGCAGGGGCAGACAGATCTCTGTGAGTTAGAGGCCAGCCTTGTCTACAAAGCGAGCCCAAGATAGCTAAGGCTACACAGAGAAATCCTTTCTCAAAAAACAAAAACAAACAACAACAACAAAAAAAAAATAAAGAATAGGAGCCTATAAATTTGAAGGGGGAAGAAAGGGGATTATGATGTAATTATATTTTAGTTAAATTTTTAAAATCAAGTTATCCTTAAAAATGAAGGAAGAAAAGAAAGAAAGATGTTCCCCATCAAACTGAGTTTTCTAGAAATTGGGGGTTTCTAGAGCTAGCTTGCAGTGCGGTACACATATAAAACTGGAACGAAAAACCTGTTCTCAGCCTTCTCTCATGCCTCCATTGGGGGTCCTGTCTTGTTTCATGTAAAGAAGTACCCCACCTAGCAATATCCCTGCTTTTTTGTGTGTGGATGGGGACTTCACCCTGCCACTGGGACCCTTGCTGGTGTCTCTTAGTGGCCCGTCGTACTATCTCACAGCTTGAAATATTAAAACCTGAAATATCCAGGGTCAGGGATGTGGCTCAAGGGTGGAGTGTTTGCCTAGCATGCACGAAGCCCTGGCTTCAGTTCCCAGCACTGAATAAACTGGGCATAACGATGCGTGCCTGTCATTCCAGGAGCTGGGAACTAGAGGAGGAGGATCAGAAATTCAAAGTCACCCTCAGTGATGTAACAGGTTTGAGGCTAACCTGAGCTACAGGAACCTTTGCTCAAAAAATATATATAAAAATAAAAACAGAAAACAATCTTGAAATACTGTCCCTTGAACCTTCCTATCACCTGACGAGCCATTGCACATGAGGTTGGCAGCATTCAGGAACTCTCTGTCCACTGACTGCTCTTCTGTTACCAGTGTTTGCTGCCTGGGCCTATTACATCTCGGGTTCTTGACATCTTCAAAGGACTGAAGAAGCACACATAAATATCAAAGCTGCAGAAGTTTTATTCAGAAGAGAAAGTGCAAGGCGGACATATGCAGGAAGCAGCATGTGTGAGCCAAACTGCTCACGAGCCGAACAGTGCATTCCTGGAGGCTCTTTTCGGGTCCTTGAGGAAGAAAAGCTGGTTGTAGGGGTGGGGTATGGGTGGGTTTCTGCTCTGATAAACTTTTGATTGACATCTGGAAAAGGGCCTTTGGGCAGGCATGGGATATTTTAATCATATGCATGCCTAGTCATACATATGCATGGGGGACTTTTCTCTAAAAGATCACTCTAGGACACAGGTTGCTTCAGTGTACACGTCCCTAAAACCTGTTCAGACTGGACTGGCTCTTCCCCTCAGAATATGTTTGACCACAGATGGGAAGTAAAGTCTGTAGGGCAGGATGGGGAAGAGACGAGCATGAACCCATATGACAGCAGTGTTGATGAGCTGTTCCGTCAGTGATGCACCATGCTCTGAGAACATAGCCAAGTGTGAGGCCCTCCAGGCGTCAGGATGAATGTGCCATCCTCCTGCTGTAGGCTCACATCTCCATTCTTGTGTCTTTCAGATCAGATCTGACAAGGACAATGACATCCCCATCCGGTACAGCATCACAGGTGTGGGTGCCGACCAGCCCCCCATGGAGGTCTTCAGCATTGACTCCATGACTGGCCGAATGTATGTCACTCGGCCCATGGACCGGGAGGAGAGAGCCTCTTACCATGTAAGTATCCATATATGGGACACAGGGCTAACAGGTGGTCTGAAGACTGCCCAACCCTTCCACACCCTTCCTTCCACACCAGCAGGGTGTCAGCAGCGAGACACACCTCTTCCTGGCTGCAGGGTCCTGAAGCACAGGAGGAGGACCCTGCCATCTACCAGCAGGCTGGTCAAAGTGTGGTCGCCAATCCCTACCCCAGTGCTTCCAAGCCAGAGTGAGCTCAAGTCAGCACTGCCAATCTCTTCCCAGGTTTCATCTTCTGTCTTTCATTTGCATGCTGTCTCTCTGGGAGGCTCTAAGACAAGAGCCACTCAGAAAGGAGGAAGGGAAAGGAAAGAGAAGCTGTGGGGTCTATCTCAGCTTCTCCCTTCCCCCCCACTAGCCTCACACATGAGGGAGTCAGCCAGGTTCTTCTCCCCCTCTCCATGATGTGATGGCCAAGTGACACTGTGGCTGGTCCCCTGGGCTATTACCTAGCACTTTACTTCTGTGAGCCCCAGGGAAGTCACCGAGCCCACCCTGGACTCAGGTCTGTCCCCAGCATGAAGAGATCTCAGCCTTGACATTGTCATAATGATGGCCACCCTATCGGGTGGATGGAGCAGAGGTGGGTGTATTCGGGATATTGTGTGTGCCTGTGGCTAAATGCCAAGATGCTGAATGCCCAGTGCTCTGGCAATCATCTGGGAACAAAGCTGGAGTTCTCAGCTTCTGCCCCATACAGTCATATTAATTGCTGTGACTTCTTGCTTCAGCTCTGTGCTGATTGCAGGCTGACCCTGGTACCTTCGGTCTGATGGCCATTTATTCAGGATTGCTCCCCCATCTCTGCTCTCCAGCAGGAGGCTCCCTGTACACAAGGATTTGTCAGGTTGTCCACACTATATCCCCAGGCAAGGAAAGAGCTTTGGCCTTGAAGCTGCTCACTACACATTTATATAAAGAGGAGATTACAGCAGGTTGGGTCCGTTACTCGAAGCGGTGACCTTCCCAACCAAGCCCAGGTAGCCTCAGGGGAAGCAGCGTCAGGAATGTGGTTTGTCCATTCCGAGCAACAAAAATCTCCTGCCCTGCGACAATTACCTGAGCCCTATGTAGCTGCAGTTTATAGTCCACAGACCAGGAGCTTCTGCACATCCCATGGCTTCCATGATGAGCTGAGACACAAGAGTGACCTCTGTCAGGCTCACACCTTGGATTAGGTCTCCGCTCATTCTTCCCAGAAACTTTCAAGGAGAAGCATGACCCTTCCAGACACTCCCTTTATGCAATCACTTCTTCTCATCTATCTGGTCATCCACTCATACTTACACAGTTACACTTTCCCATCCAATTGTCCCCCACCTATCTATCTACCCATCAGAGTAAATATCTAACCACCTACTCATATACCTGTCTGCCTGTCTGTCTGTCTGTCTACCATCTGCCCATCCAGCCATCTACTTAACCATCCATCAACCTGCCTATCCACCTGTCTACCTGTCCATCCATGCTCCCGCCCACCTATCTATCATCTGCCCATCTATTTCCATATCTGCCAATCCACCATCCGTTTGTCCAACCATGTGTCCATCCTAACCACACATCCAATCCTTCCATGCAAGGTTCGTTTCTTGAGCATTCTCTGTTGGGCCCTGTGTTAGGTGGTGGGAAAACAGCAATGACTGGAGTAAGCATGGCCCATGTTTTGGGGAATATGAACACTTCTAAGCTAAGGAACAACTGAATTCTTCATGGCCCTACCCCCCTGACAAGGTTGGGTCTCCAGACCCAGTCATTAGAGGTGCTGGTACCACTACTCCCTGTGTGTCCTGGGAAATGCCATCTGAGCATTCTCACTTTGCTTCTCACATGGTGGAGGCTGAGGTCAGGAAGAAGTAGTGAGAGAGCAAACTGTCTTGTTAGCTTGGGTGGAGAGGTAATGGCAGGGACCAAGTTGGAAAGTCTCCGTGTCCTTTTTGAGCAGGAAGGTGATTTTGCCCACAGGCTGAACAACTGGAGGAGAGAGTGATGGAGCTGGTCTCTGTACTGGACTTCATTTTGGGGGTATGGCAGGCCGTTTGAGGCTGAGGCTTGGGTGAGGAGCAGAGGCTCAAGCAGGTAGTTGTAAGAGATCAACTTAGCTGCTGGTTTCCACGCAGGGAGGGTCGGTGCCTCCCTAGGTCCCCCACAGGCTTTGCCTCACACTGTGAAGTTCAGGTGACACTTGACAAAGAGCTGTGTGTCCTTGTTTGTGCCACTCTCACACTCCACACTAACAAAGACCACTCTGGCAGGCCACAGCCTCACCTTTCCCCTGCTGGTTCCTCGCCTCCCTCCCTCCCCACACCACCCCCCCCCCCGAATCCCTTGTCCTCCTGCCTGTACACATCACTTCTAGAATACAATCTTTAGAGACATCTGTGCCCAAGCCTAGAGGTGGAGCTCGACCAGATGTGGGACTAAAGGTTGGGAGAAAGACAGAGTAGGCCTAGCCTGTCCCACTCCCTGCCTCCTTCCCTGGGCAGCAGATCTTCTGGAGTCAGTCCTGTATCAGTACTCTGCTTCTTCATGGGCCACAGGAGGAAGCCACTCACTGATTAAACTCACTTCTTCCGAGATTAGACAGATTCATTTTTAATTATCATGGTCTGTAAGAAAAAGCCCCTGGCCTGAAGAGTTGCCTCTTTCTGTTTTCTTCCTCCCTGAGGCCTTGACTTGAGGGCTCTATTGAGTCTTCTGATTTCCCACTGGAATATTCTATCTGCCCTGTGCTTCAGGGCATCTCTAAAATTGCTTTCATGCCTCTGGGAGGTAGCAGCTCTTGGCAGGGTGTCCCAGGCAGGGAACCAGCTGTAGCTGGGGCTTCTCAGGCTGCCTTCCTCTGCATCCTCCATCATCTTCCCACCAGAAGAGTCAGCAGTCTCAAAGTTTTCAGGCCTATGACCTCCAGCCTGTTGTGATCACTGTGCAGCCCACTCTGCCGGCCCCTGCCCCTGCTTGTCACGTGTGCCACACAGTCACAGGGTTTTATTCCTGGTATTAAGTAGAGGGTAGAATGACATCTGCAGGCATGAAAACCCACAGGTCTCACCCCTCACTGTTACCTAAGCTGAAGGTTCCACCACAGCTACATCAGTTACCTAGAAGAGGGGAGAATGGCCCCTCCATGCCCCTCCACAGCCGCTCGGTGTCAAGAGTGGTCTGGAGGGAGCCAACAAGACCCCTCCACCCTGTGTGAAAGCTCACTCTGGGCATATGTGCAGACTCCCAGAGGATGAGCAGGCAGCTGGACCCCGAGAGCACAGCAGTCCCCAGGGTCCTGGCCAGCTTGGCCCTCCCTCCGCCCCTCCTTGACACCCAAGCTCTGAAGCCTCACACACCCTCCTCCTATGTGCACCCCGTAAAGATCTCCCCCCAGGCCCTCCCCTCTCAGGAGCAGGCACCTAAGCCGAGCTGATGCGCTGGGTACAGTGGCCTGGCTGTGCCACCGTGAGAACATTATGTGCAGGGCGCCTGTCCAGCCCAGGCACGTGAAGGCAGTCAGGCCCAGGGGCTCTGGGTGGCCTTGGCAGCACAGGCAGAGGTTGTTACCCTGCTTCTGTTTTCATGACGCCCTCTGCGCAGAGGGGAAAACCAAGGTCCACAGAAGCTCTGGATGTGTCGGTCCCACCTGAGCCCTGGCCAGTTGCCTCTTTCCCTGGGGAGCGGGGAGACATTGTTCTACCCCAGTGCTGTGAGTCCCTAGGGAACCACCCTGCCCAGGGATAAGCACGCCCCTGAATGTGGCTGCCAGCTCTGACTGTCTGTTGCTCTGCAGCTCCGAGCCCACGCAGTGGACATGAACGGCAACAAGGTGGAGAATCCTATTGACCTGTACATCTATGTCATTGACATGAATGACAACCGTCCGGAGTTCATCAACCAGGTCTACAATGGCTCTGTGGATGAGGGCTCCAAGCCAGGTGAGGCTTGGCAGAGGTGTCGCCATTTGCTTCCTGGGGACCCCACACGCTCTGCAGTAACCATACATGGGGCCGGAACCTTTAACACACAACACAGCTACCCAAGACTTTACAACCCCCATTCTCATACACCTCAGGGTACAGAGAGGCTGCAGAGAGCAAGCCCCATAGCAACAGTGAATAGCATGTCAGAGCTCAAACCTCAGGTGCAGAAGGAGGAGGGAAGAGGGGACTGTTGTGCCAGAAATATGGACTCTAGGCAAGGAGGCAACATTTTTACCAGGCCTGAGCTGATATGAAAGTTTTATGAAAGAATAGACATTGAGGGCAGAAAGACAGCGGGTTAATAATGGACATAACTCCTGAGAGGGAGTGGAGATATTGTATAGCTATTATGAGATGTTATGTGGCCACTGGCCATCTGCATGGGGTCATATCTGAATGTATAAGAGGAAGGTGGTTCTCTAGCTTGTAGTAAATGGTTTTGGGGGGACGAGTATGAATGTGGATGGCAAAGTGTGAACGCACATGTAAGTCTGTGTATGCGGAGGTCAGAGGTTATGCTGAGTGTGGCCCATCCACACGGTTTTTTGAGACAGAGTCTCAGTAGTCTAGAAGTCTACACTGGCAGGCTAGTGGTTCCTCTAGCCTGTGCCCCGGGGGTTCCTCTGTCTGTGCCTCCCCAGCTCTGGGTTTGTAAGCATGTGCCATGGCTCCCGGCTTTTTTGCATGGATTCTGGACATCGAACGCAGGCCCTCGTGTTCACAGGGCAAGCATGTTACTGAGCTACCTCCCCTTAACGTAGTAAACTGCTTGACATCACTTGTCCTCCACGAGCCTGGCCATTTGGGGCGAGGCCCAGGAGTCATTAGGAGTCAGGCTCTCATTGTTTGTACCCTGGGTCAGGCTCCAAGAAGTTGGGCTTAGATTGTTAGAGTGGGAGATTTTTCTTTGGCTCTCGGTCTTACTGTCTCTATGGCAACATTAGTCTAGGGCGGAAGCACAGGAGAGGGGAACATGTGTTGAAAGAGAACCTAGGAAAGAAAGAAGCTGTACCAACCAGAGTCAGGAAACCGGGCCAGAGACCAAGGCCCACCAAACAAGCCAAACCCTTCTCCCAGCCAAGAAGGTGAGGCTCCTGAGAACTGACCCAAGATCCTGTCTTCCCACATACCCGTAGGATGCATGGCTTTACCGTATACCAGGGCCCTCATGTGACTCAGGCCTCAACATCTCTGCCCTCCACAACTCCTGACAAGCAGGTATGCCCCTCACCACTTAGTAGTGAGGAGCCTTGGACCCAGGCAGCTGTGTATGGGGGCACAACACAAGTACCCACACTTCCAACCCTGCTGGAGGCTTATGTAGAGGTGCAGACTCCTAGCCAACCCCACACCTGGTAGGCCCACTTCTCCTGTGCTAGAGGCGGGAGGATCTCACTGGACAAGCCTTAACCAGGAAGGATAGATGGATGAAGTCAGAAGCTTCCGCTGGGGATACCAGGTATAGACATTTAAAATACAAGACACCCACATAACCTTGACGTTCAGACAGACAGCAAGCCACTCCACGTGGGTATGTCCTGATCAACTCTCAGACACTTATATTAAGAGGTTTCCCCTCATTATTTTCCCCTCGTTCTTTACCTGGTGTCTTGCACTTTATCCTCCAGTCCCAGCCCTGGTGCTCCAACAGCAATTCTGAGCTCTGCAGAGTACTGGGCAAAACCAAGGCAGTTTCTTCTCCGAAATCCAGAGCAAGCAGAGCCAGGACAGGCTGTCCTCCAAGCAGCCACCTGCTCCCAGGGCTCTGTGGGCCCCATGTGGGGTTAAGCCTCATCTGGCTAGAGCAGGAGGGTAAACATTTATCACACTCTCCTCCGCTGGTGGAGGTTGTCATAGCTCTGTCTCTGGGGACTGCTGTTTCAACAAGGCGATTGCATTTTCGAGTGATTGTCTTTCAGGATGGTGAGACACTGGCGTGCCCGTTGTCACCAGAGGGAACGGGATGTAACATTATTTCTGTGGAACCTTAGGCAGCTCATCCTGAGGCAGTCCCTTGAGGGGCGGGGGCAGGTGGTGGGCGGGCAAATTAGCTACAAGCAACGAAAGAAAACGAAGGAGGGCAGCCAAGGGCACCTCTTGGAGGGCTGGAAGGAAGGCAGGAGCGAAGCTGGGGTTTGTTCTCATTAGCACAGAGACAGGTGACCTGTTGTCCGGGACCTGGGGCTTATCTAAAAGGCCTGAAATTCTCCTGGCTTCCCACACCTTCTTTTAACAGGAAAAACAGGAAAATAATAATAACGAACAGCATGGGTAGCTGGCATTGACTCATTAGGACAACAAAAGCTGCACACTGCTGCACCACCTCTCAGAAATCCTCATAAGCCATTGAGCTTGCAGATTCCACAGTGGGTCCTTCCCAGAGCTGACCAGGCAACAGGAGCCTCACCGATCTGAACCCCACTCTCAGCAAGCTTTCCAAGGACCGAGTGTGAGTTCTGAGTGGCTTTTTGAGCTCCTGGTCCCTGAAGTGGATTCTTTCTCTGGTCCCTGAAGGAGTCACATATTCAGACCAACCATGGGATGAAGCCGGATGATGTCACATTAACCTGACATTTCCCTCCTCCCCGGACCCCAGCCAAGGGCGAGGATGTAGCGTCCCTTCCTGTAGCACAGTCCCTGGGCCCTGGAAATTGTCTGCAATTTCTTCCCCTCCATCAGTAAATTACAATAATGGAAGGGTCTTCGTAGGAGAAAGGAAAGCTACTGTCGGAAATTAGTCATTATTCTCTGGAAAGATGGGCTAATGAGAGGTTTCGGATGTGCGTCCTAATGGGAAACAAATGGGAAAAGATTAAATATTGACTAAGCTGGCAGAGAATGTTGAAGGGTGAGGTTCATTCAGGGCCACTCACAAGTAGCCTGCACTCACCCCACTTTCCTCCAGAACCCCAGTCTTCTCTCAATTGTAGGATTTCACTAGAAATGCCTTTTTGTCTAAACTATGGGCATGTTGCAAAAACATATATTCACACATAGCTGTGAGAAGAAAACAGCGCCCCCTCACCTGGCTCCCACAGTAGGCTCCTCCAGACCAGCACATGGGCCATTCTCAGGAGGTGATGCTGTCAGTACAGCCACAGCCATATTAAGGGCCGGCCAGTATCACCTGCTCCCTGT
>NW_026596234.1:1855722-1995990 GCF_907164565.1 Psammomys obesus | reverse complement strand
ATGCATGTGGCTCTGTGACATGTGGCTTTGTGCCATCAAGACACAAAATGCCTGTGATAATGTAAATGCCTCTCATAGGCTCACAGAACCTTTGGGATATGGAACCTGTTGGAGGAAGTGGATCACTGGGGACAGGACTTGAGGCTTGATAACCCATTTCCTGTCTGCTCCCTGCTTCCTGCTCCAAGAAGATGTGGGACAGGGCCCATCAGAGGACCCCTCCTCCTACCCTTTTGTAGCCACAGCCCTTACCCCACACCCATCCCTGTCCCTCACCCTGGCAAGTGTTATCAAGTTCTTCTCTGTGAATCTGTCTTTTTCAAGATACTATGTGGATGAAACCACAGGATCTCTGGGGTTGGCACATTCACCCAGCATGAAACTCTAGAGCTATCACATAGGTCCAGGCTGTCACCTAGATCCCAGGGTAGAGGTCCGCAGTATAAGCAACAGCCATGCCACAGTTTCCAAGCTGGCCACCCTCTGCCATTGTGATTTCCAGCCTGGGGCCACCAAAGTGAAGCTGCAAAGAGGAAGCACGTATGTAGAGTGTTTGAGAGGACACAGCTTCACTTCTCTGAGATAAAGGTCCATAGAAGGGATTCCAGCTCATACAGTATAGCAGCTCCCATCTCTATGACAGAACCCCTGAGACAATCACCTTATAGGAAGGAAAGGTTTGCTTTGGCTCCTCATTTCAGGGGGTTCGGCCCATGCTGGGCTGGCTCCATGGCTGTGAGCCTGAGGTGAGAGTGAAACATCATACTGAAAGAGCATGGCAGAGCAATGCCACTCAGTGAGCTCACGGCAGCTGAGAACAGAGGCCATGCAGAAGAGGTAGCTAGGAACAAAGTACCAAATACATACCCCGAGGACCCTCACCTCTGGTTCCCATCACCAACACTAATAACAGAGCCTTCCACCTAGGAGCCCACCAGGGAACGGACTCCCTGGCTGGATCAAAATCCACATAGTCCGATGGCTCTCAGTGGCCAACTCTGCCTGCTGGGGACCAAGCCTTTTGAAGTACTTCACAACAAACCCCATAGCAGGGTGTCACCACCACCCAACGGAGGACCTGCCCTTTAATGCAAGGGTCTTTAGAGGACACCGGCATCCAGGCATAACGTTTTGTAAGAGACTTCCATGTCCTTCCTCAAGGAACTGGCCCTGGGCTATGCCTGCCATGTTGAACGGCATACACACACACACACACACACACACACACACACACCATCACCAACCCCTGCACGCAGCTGCCGGTGGGTACGCAGCGATAGTCGCTACAGTCTGAGAGTGTGTTTCCCTAATGACAAGTGGCATGCAGCATCTTGTCCCGTGTCCCTCACCATCTGCACACCCTCTGCGGTGACCGTTCGTGTCTCTGTCTGCCTCTAATTAGATTGTTCTCAGAGGTGCTTTGAGAATTGCTCTCCCACAGTCCTTTGCCTGTGTGTGGCTTGCACATCCTCCTCCCGCTCTGTGGCTTGTTTTCCCAGGTCTTGGGTGAGCCCAACTCTTGATGAAGTTTTCTTTTCTGAACGGGGCTTTGGGGTTGCAAGAATGCCTTCCAAGCTCTGGCTCCTGAGACTCTTTTCCCACGCTGTTCTGTAAGAGTTTTGTGGTTTTATATTGCACACCAGGCCCATGATTCATGCTGAGTCAATTTTCATAAAAGGTGAGAGAGATTCATGTCCGGGTTCCTTTTTCATTTCTGCTCATGGCTGTTTTGCTCATTGTTCTGAGCACTACCTGTCCGAAATCTGAAATCCACAGCTCATGTGCCGACAGTCACATGGGTGGGGGGTTATCACTGAGTCCCTGTGCTGCTCCATCCTTTTTTAAAATCTGCCTCATTGACCTCACTGTGGTGACAGCTGTCATTGTGGGTGCTGGGATGGATGGTATCAGAGTTTTCAGCCCTTCCCTCAACAGTGTTCTCCTGGGGACGGTAGTGCACCCCACCCACACTGCCCCTGCACACCTGGAACCCAGGGGTTCTGCCTGTCCAGGTTTACTGCCATGTGGCTGCTGTGGCCTAGTGCATGCTTTTCTTCTTACACTCTGATAAAATGGAAATAACCACCACCCCCCATGAGGCTCCTGACCCATTAACAGGTAGTGACTTAACGGACATTGTTCTGCACTCTTTCTCAAGATACTATTCACTTTCCAAACTTGGCCAAGTTATTCTTGTTGAATGTAACCTCTTCCGGCTGGCTTCCTGTGCCCGAGATTGCCTACATCAGGAGCATGTGCCCTTGTGACTCAGTGGGCTGCTTAGTAGCCTTCTTCCCTCTCAGATGTTCATCTTTCTGGAGACACAAACTTCCCATCAGCTGGGAGTGAATAACAGCAGCACTCGGGTGTTAGGGGCCTTCCTCACAGCTGAGGCTAAAGCAGCTGACAAGAAAAAGTTACCTTGACTCACGGTTCAAGGTTCAATCCATCACTGAAAAGCAGGCACATGCAGGTGGCTCTATGGCAAGTGACTCTGTGGAAGTTGGCTCTATTGCAGATGGCCCTATATTGCAGGTGGCTCCATTGGCAGGTGGCTCTGTGGCAGGTGAGTCTATTGCAGGTGCCTCTTTTACAGGTGGTTCTGTGGCAGGTGCCTCTGTGACAGGTGACTCTATGGCAGCAAGAACAAACAGCTAGGACTACAGGAGGCACAGACCAGAAAGGAATCAGGATGAAAAGGAGGTCTCAGACTATGAAATATTTCAAGGCCTCCTCCTCTGAGACCCATGTCCCCCAAACAGGATCTACCCCCAAAAGTTTTTACAACCCCTCAAAATGGCACCACCAAGTAGGGACGAAGTATTCAAACACGAGAGCCTCTGGGGAACAGTCACACTCAACAGTGACAGACTCACCCAGACATGCCACAGGGACAGATTGCGGACCCAGGTGATTCAAGCTCAGGTCCTCATGCTTTCAAGAAGCTCTTCGCCCATCATGGTGTCGCCCTTGCCCCCAATCTCCTTTCTGGAGCACCCCCAGGTTGGCCATAGAACCTCTGCCATGCTTCTGGCCTGAAAGTCCACAGCCAGCTTGAAGCATCATTTCTCAAGCTGCCCAAGCAAAGATGCCTCTTGACCCCTCATTCAGCTGTTTTAACTCACTGCACACCCTCACCCCTTGTGTGGAGACCCACACTATAAATTCTAAAATTGATGTCACTTAAAAAAAATATTAAATAGCAGAAGAATCTATGCAGTGAAAGAAACGCTCGTCTGTACAAGGCAGGGCTCCGGCTTGAATAGATTATTCTATTAGCAAGCCCCTGTATTTATTTATTTCATTTCTGCGCCGGTGGAAGTCCCCCTAGATTAATGCCACGGCCTGATGCACAGATGGCACCAGATACTTGAAAGTCATCTGAATATTAAGAATTTAAATCTTTAGCCTCAGTGATTTGAGCAGAAAGCCAATTATGGGGCTGAATTAGTTTTCAAATTAAACTGCAATTTAAGGCTTGTGAAATTAATCCTTTAAGGCGTGTGGCAGCGTAGTACATGGATTCCAAGGAGAAGCAGAGCTGGGGGTCCTCGGTGCTCCCCCAGCACTTGCCAGAGCATTCAGAAAAGAGGTGCCATCACCCTCCAGCTGAGAGGTAGGCCACCCCTTTGAGCCCAGAGAAAAGATGGCTGGTTTGGTTTGCCTGGCTCTGCTCATGGGGAAGAAAAAAAAAAAAAAAAAAAGTCCAAGTATTTCTCCAGGAAGCGGGGAGAGGAGCTGTGGAGGTCTCCAGAGAAAGCTCTGGAAAGTCAGTTCTGCTCTCATTCTCTGCCTAGCACATAGGCCAGCACAGACGTGACTGCAGTGGGTACTCCCATAGTGCACGGGGTAGCTACCAGTCCTGCCCTTGTGCTGGTGCTCTGGCTTTGCCGTGGGCCAAACGTTCAGGAGTGTAACTGGGAGATTGCAGTCATCCATGTGGCCTCAGACTTCACCCAGTGGGAGAAGGAAGGGTCAGCAGGGACACTGGGCTCCGTCCCACCATTCACAAGACAAGAAGGAAGGGTGGCCTTGCTGGCCCTATGGCCCCCACTGGAGTGGCACTAAAACTCAGAACCCAGATCAACCTTCTGCAGACCAAGACATGAGGCACCTTTGGCTCCAGCTTCCAAAAGAAGAACCTAGGACTACAGAGGCAGCAAACTGAGTAGCAGGGAGGGCATGTCCAGGTTCGGAGCTGGGATTGAGGATGACCCATGTGAGCCTCCAGCCCAACCTGGACTCTGAAGTTACCCAGGCTATCCAGGCATGTGTTGCACAGTGGACACAGCCCCCTGTGCTCTTAAACTGCGGCTAGTATCAAGCTCTGCCCTGCCCCATCCTCCACATAGTCCCTATAAAAAATTTGGTACAAGATCGGAGCCCCAAATTCAGGTCCCCACAGGACATCACAGCATGGCCTACCTTGAGAACAGGGCGTCAGCTTTTGCATACATTGCTAGTCAGGGCAAACCCAAGATGGAAAGGAGAAATTGACATACCAGTGAGGACAGAGGCAGAGGTTTTTTGGTTTTTATTTTTTTTTGGGGGGGGGGGAAGGGCATGAGCCAGGAACCCCTGGGCCTGGGGACCACCTCCAGCAATTGAAAGCTTCTGAGGCCTCAGGAAGGAGAGCGACCTGCCCATCCCACAATGCCCATCCCACAATGGGCTCAGCCTGTGGTGGAAACACTTATGTAAGCCCTTTGCCACAGTGATCCAGAGAGACAAGATCCCCTCAGGGAAATTCCTGGAAATCCAGCACTTCCTCCTCCAGAACCTTTCAAGTAACACCAAAAGCCAAGGTTATTGGATCACCATCCACCATCAGAGTATTGCAAGGCACTGTTTGAGAAGTGCCCAGGACACAGATGGCGAACTCCGAGTTCCATCCAGCCAAGCCTGGAGGGCAGAGAAGGTCCCCAGCAGGGTTGGTGTGCCTCTCCAGGTCTGTGGGCATGGCTAGTCAGCCTGGGCTCCCCAGCCCTCTATTTCCTACCCCAGGCCTTGTTGCTTTTGAGTCTCTAGACAAAGTACTTCTCTGGTCCAAATAAAAAAATTTCCAGGACAAGACAGAGGCCAGTGCCAGGGACCCGGAGCCCTGTGGAGAATGCTGGGTGACCACTAGCCCTGTCCCCAGGCCAGAGGGGACAAAGCTGGGCCCTTAGCAAGGGTCGCATGGGTCTGCAGATGAATATAGAGCCCTCTGAGTTCTCCCTCAGCACTCTCTCCAGGATGTCTCCGGCACCCCAGCTGAGTAAGACAGCCTCCACTACCAGACCCAGGCTCTGTACTCAGCCCTTGGCAAATAAACACAAGTGAGAGTCAAGAGTCTGGAGAAAAATGTGTCCTACCTATGGCCCTCCCCAGGCCACTGGCAGCAGCCGTAACTCAGGACACGGCCTCCCAGCACACGCCAAGGCCATGCATCTGTCTGTGGGATTCAAGGGTCCTGCATAGCAATAAATTTGCCCGCTTCCCTGCTGAGACCAATAAATCCAGACCACTGAATGCTCTGTAACTCAGTTGTGCAGAACTCAACACACCCCACTGAGGAAGCAAGAAACCACCATGCTGTGAAGGGTGACGGTGACATTCATATTCTAGCCCCAAGATCCGGAAGACTGTGTGGACTCAGTCACCCTGCAGATGAGACAGCCACAGGCAGGCCAGCAGCAAGTTCTTTTCTGGACTAAGTCTCCAGGAACATCTGTCTCACCCCAATTCCACATCCCAAAGGCAAGCCCTGTGATGGCCATCATGTCCTATGGGTGCCCAGGGAGATGCCATTTTTGAGATGTTGGTGCAGCCAGCTACTGCTTCCAAGATTGTAGACCTTTCGTGGTGGTTCTCCATGACTAGGGCTACTGTGTAGTATGTTTACAAGTGAAAGCCTATTTTCAGAGCCCCGTGGAAGGACTATTGAGCCAGTTTCTCCACACACCTTTATTGGGGAAGATACAGGTCTCTGCACATGAATTAAGCTCACAGTTTGGGCATGAGGCAACGCAGCCCTAGCCCTCCCTGTGATGAAAGGATGAACAGCTCTGTACCCTGCCCTCACAGCCACTTCCCAGCCTGTGTCCCGACCCTCTATACTGAAGACTCCTCCAGCACCCTCTGGCTGACTGGACATGGCTTTTCTGCTTGGCCCATGTTTCTCAGATGAGCAGACTTCCCTTCCTGGCCTCCATGTCCACATCTTCTACAGCCCCCAATAAGGATGTCTCCTCTCCCTTCTGACTTGGGCCCAAGGCTAGCCCTACTGCCTGATGGATATACCCAGGAAGACCTACCACGGCTCCAGGATTGTCTCCATCGGCAACTCTCCTTGCTGCCCCTGCCACCTCCTCACCCTTCAGTCTCTGGGCCATAATGGGGCTGACAGCCTGTCCTCTGTGACCCAGACTGTAAGATCCCAAGGCTGTGCCCATGTGGGCAAGGGGAGTGACAGGCATATTGAAAACTGAAGGTAGAGCTGGGCCATTCTGGGAGCAAGTGAACCCCTTCTTTGTGGGACACCACTCCCACCTCAGTCCCTCGCTTCAGCGTGTCCTATTAGCTCCTGAGTCCCAGAAGAGATGCTTTCTCCAACAGAGATGAAGGCCTTGGTAGCCACCCGTTCCCCTAGCACCTGCATCTCTACTGTTCCCCAAGTACTTGAACCCACTGCCAGCAGCCTCCCTGTGTCCTCTATCCTTGTCCCTTTACTCCCTCCTGATACCTGGGGCTTCCTGGGAGTTTCCTTCCTCTCTCTGAGAAGCAGTATCCACTGTTTTCTGGGTCCTCTGCACCAGTCCAGGGCTCTGTGCCAGGTGGCTTCTCCTCTGCCTCAATCTACCATTTAATGTTCTTCCTCATTGCTGGGCCCTCCCCTGCCTCTGCCTCCCACAGCTTTGTCTGGAGCTCCTGGACAACCACCCTGTGCTCCTCACTGTACCCGGGGTGGCCATAACCCGGGGTTACATCCACCCACCCAAATTCCACACGTCAGGCTGCAAAGGAGTAAAAGTGCTCACTGCAGGGTACATGAGCAGTCAGGTGTAAGGAGTGAGAAGGGCAAAGGAGGGGACAATTGAGAAGGCAAACACCTCTCGAGCATGTAGAGTCAGCTGAGGCACACAGGATTCAAAAATGGCAGAGTCTGCCCAAGAGTCCCTCAGACCATCAGACATCCTCAAGGGCCTGCAGAGTGGACAGTTCAGAGGCAGTCCACTGTCTGGGTGTAGAACATCCCTGGACAACACAATAAAGGCTCCTCCCCAGGCTTCCTCCTCCTCCCTCTTCTCTCTGCACCTTTCAGAAAGAAAAACTAAAACTGCTGAGCCCTGGCTCTGCCTCTAGGGCTGGGAATGTTCCTGGGTCGTTTCCATGGCAACCCATGGACCTGCTTCTTCCTTTTGGCTCAAAGTGTTCAAGCCTGGAGCATCCTCACCTCACCCTAAGGGCTGCCTTGAAAACAGCCAGGTCTCACAATTTCCAAACTGTGGTTTAGGCTCTATCTGCCTCAGTAACTTCAGTCCCCACTCCACACTCTGCTGGCTTCTTTCCTCCCTCCTTCTCTTCCTGTATCCTTCCTTCCCTCTCCCTCCCTCTCCCTCCATTTTCCTCCCTCCCTCTTCCTCCCTTTCCCTCCTCCCTCTTCCTCTCTCCCTTCTCTTCTCCCTCCCTTTTTCTATCCCTTCTCCCTCCCTCTATCCCTTCTCTCTCTCCCTTCCTGCTCTTCTCCCTCCCTCCTCCTCTCTTTCTCCCTTCTTCTTCCTCCCTCCCTCTTCTCCTCCTCCTCTTCTTCTGATGCCCAAGTGACACCCCCTACCTCTTAGAAAACAATCGCCAGACCTTACCTAGGGCAAGGCATGATGCCTGGCTTGCCACATCCCCTCCAAGGCTGTTACAGGCTGTGTGGTCATGTGTCAGTCTCTCTCCTCAAGTCACACATCTATTTCAAAGCCCAGCATTGGCCTCAGTGAACAGAGCATAGAACCTTGTTTTCCATTTTACCACACCCTGGGTGAGTCTCAAGTGTTCTCCTCCAGCATCTCTAGACTTTATTCAGTCATCGCAGGCACATGCCCTAGTTTATGTAACCAATGTCATGTTGGTTGTGAATTTATTAAATGGATTCCTTCCTCCGCCCTCCTGGATATCAACTTCATGACTAGGGGATACATTTTCCAGCTAATTTTTTACATTGAGCTCACTGTAGACTCTCACCCAGCCCACTACATGGCCTGTCCCACTTTGTTCTTCCTACATGCAGTCATCCACAGGGCCTTTGCTTCTCTGGCCAGGGTCTACATCCTCTCCTATCCCAACTCCTCTTTCTCTCAGAAAGACCTTTTCTGCTTCCTCTGCAAGCCACATTTTTTTTTGGTCATTTTATTTTGTGAGATAGGGTCTTACTGTACAACATGGGCTGGCCTAGAACCTGGCCATCTCAAACTTGTGGCAATCTTTCAGCCTCAGCCCCCTGAGTGCTGAGATCATACATAGGAGCATGCTGCTGGGGAGGACCAGAGCCCACCTTCTCTCTCCGTTAATCCATGTATCTTTTCATAACTATCCCTTATTCCAATAGGAAACACGGCTAATTTGCAGTTCAGTATCTCTGCCTGTCTGTGTTGCCTAGCTCAGTAATAATGAGGAGAAGGGGATAACATTTTTCTGGCAGACCTCATTCATAAAGCTAAGCACAGGGCATAAGGCCTTGCATGCCACAAGTCCAGTTAATAAGTGTAGAGTGATTCATTCATACAATGGAGTAGTATTCAGTCATAAAAAGGACAGAGGCTCAACAGCTCTAGGCTCATTAAGAGAAGCCAGACACAAAAGGCCACAGATTATGTAACCTCATTAACATAAAGTACCCAGATTAGGAGATTCTGAAGAAACAGAAAGCAGATAGAAGGCTGGGGAGGCTGGGAGAAAGGACAAAGTGTTGCTGCTGATAGGTTGGGTTTCTCTCTGGGGTGAGGATTGCCTTCTGCAGTTAGATAGTTATTTTCAGTTTTGTTATGATATCAAAGCCTTGAGCATGTTTTTTTCAAGGGCAAACTTTATGTGTGTGATTTATATTTCAATAACATCATTTTTATGGCGTCCCTCCATTTATACCCCACCAGCAAGACTTCATGCAGGATCAGTTGGTCCTCAGTGAGAAGCCTTACATGGTACTTACTGTTCACCGGCCTCAGGCCCTGTGGCTCAGGTGTTGTCCTCACTCAGGCCTAGTCTTGCTGCAAGTTCCCCCCATAGGGGAAAAAGCAGTTCCTGGTCCATGTCTGGCCTGCCCTCTGCAGAATGAGGAGAAGTTCGGAACAATGTCAGGGGGTATGAGCTTAGGACTCCCTCAGGTGCTGTAGGGTGGGCTAGGGAGCTTCGCCCTTGAGCTACCTCAAACAAGGGGCAACACCAAGGCCACACTGTGGGAGGAATGCTGTAGGCACATGCTGTTGCATCAAGAGCCCTGGATTGACTGGGGATGTCTGCCTGGGTGTGTGCTGGGGCAGATGTCTGCAGTTGGACCATAGTCATATGACCTGCTGTCTGTTCCAGGTACATACGTGATGACTGTCACAGCCAACGATGCTGACGACAGCACTACAGCCAACGGCATGGTGAGGTATCGGATTGTCACCCAGACGCCCCAGAGCCCGTCCCAGAACATGTTCACCATCAACAGTGAAACAGGGGACATCGTGACAGTGGCAGCAGGCCTGGACCGAGAGGTGAGACGGGCTGTGGGCACTGTGATCGGAATGTACAAATGTACGGTTAGGAAGTCAGTGATCCAGGTGATGTCAGTGGTGACTCCTGCCTGGGCTGCAGGGAGCCTGTGCAGCAATCTCCAAGCTGCTGTGGGTCAGTCTCCAGCTGATGGCCAGAGCAGGCCCAGTGGTGTGTACAGTCCAGCAGGAATCAGAAAGGCAGGGCTGAGCTCTGGTTCTCAGAGTCCTGTCACCGCTGTACTCCAGATCTGGGGTCCTTCAAAGCCCACCTCTCTGAGGCCTTGGCAAGCTTGACCACCATGAGTGAGTTAGCTGCGTGCCCTCCATGATATAAGAGGCACAGGGGGTGGGTGTTGCTGAACACCTGACCTGCCTGGATCATCAGATACGGTTACTCTGATGGGATACATGTAAGAGAAGGCAGACCAGCTGAGGCCCATCAGAAATAGTAGAGCTGACCAACTATCCCAGTCTAGCCCGCTTTCGGGGTCCTGGGACACCTACAGCCAGCCCCTAACTGACAGTCCCCAGCCAGCAATCAGGACAGTGTGGCCTGACCTCACCACAGGCTGGCTTCCTGTGTACCCTGTGATCACAGAGGCCAGCCAAGCTGCAGATGTAAAATACTCACTGGGGATCAGGAAGGAGAGCCAAGCCAAGCACAGAAGCACACACAACTCTGGGGCTCCTTTGTAGAAGTGTGGCTGCAGCTTCCTGGCGGTACTATCTTGGTGGCTCTGGAAGCCCTGCAGCCTCACCCGCCAGGTTCAGGGACCTCATCATGAGCCTTGGCTTCTTGGCCATAGCTAGGCTCCTGATGACATGCTGCAGGAACGAACAGCAGGTCTCCTCCCTAGGAGTTCCCACATCTGGGGAATCTGGCAGGTCTGAGAGCTATGGAACACCCGAGGCCTTCAATTCCATCTTGTTTCGAGGCCTTCAATTCCATCTTGTTTCGAAACCTCAGCGCTCTCTGAAAAACGGAAACTATTGCTGACAATCTAAGTTGTGAGGCGGTGCACAGGGCGGAGTATGGACAATGAAGCAATGCACGCAGGGCACTGCATAGACAGTGACCTTTTATAGTTGTATAGCATGTGCTGTACTCAGCCGAGGCATGGCCTTCACAAGCATGTCAGAGGGCACTGAGCCTAGCCACAGTGCCTTCATCTGTGAAGGATTGGCAATGCCGGCCTTTGAGCTTTAAGGTTCAGAGGCTTGTACGTGTGTGTGTGTGTGTGTGTGTGTGTGTGTGTGTGTGTGTGTGCGCGCGCGCGCTTGATGAAGACAGAAAGACATTAGGATGTATCGTCGTGCTGTGTGCCACTGGTGTTGAGAGTCGGGTATGTGCCTGTGCTTGCCTTAGACATCTAACCTGTCCCAATGCTTTTCCAATGAAAACCTGAGCCTAGCATGGGCTGGCATGATAGAGCAGGCCTCAGACTCAGTGCTTTCCTACTCTTCCTCCTCCTCTTCTTCCTCTTCCTTCTTCTCCTCTTCCTCCTCCTCTTCTTCCTCTTCCTTCTTCTCTTCTTCCTCCTCCTTCTCCTCTTTCTCTTCTTTCCTCTCTTCCTCCTCCTCCTTTTCCTCTGCCTTCTCCTCTTCCTCCTCTTCCTTCTTTTCTTCCTTCTCTATCTCCTTCTCCACCTGCTCCTCTTCCTCTTCCTCTTCTGGGGCTGGTTGGGGACACCATGGTGACCTGCTTTCTCCTATCTTGCTCAGTGACTTCAATTGCTAATGTTCAATTCCAGCAAAATTCCCTTCTCTCTACCATTTCCCATTCTCAAGAAACAGAATCAAATTGATGGAGAGGAAACAGCATACAGACAGCAACTGAGTAGGGATGAACTAGGGGGCCTCTGTCTAAAAGGTGCAACTGGCTTCAGGCATGACTGTGTTAAGTTCTTGAGGTGTGAGAGGCAGGCATAGACAGTAGGTTAAATTCCAAACTAAAATGATTGCACCTAGCATGGTGCCTTTAGCTAGGAGGATCTGGCCTTCCTTACCTTCAGAGAAAGAAAAAAGGGTGGCCATAACAATAGTCATTAAGGAGGTACAGGGTTAGCACACAGACAGGGGCTGGGGAAGGAGGGCCTTGTGGGCACACAGCAGACATTGTCACAGAAAAGACTACACACTTGGTGACAGCCTCTGATGCACCCAGAGAATCAGGACCCAGCAGCGGCTCCCAGGCCGCTACCGTTTTGCTCACTGCTAACTCAGAACAGCCTGAGTCTGAACACTTGCTCCAGCTCCTGCAGAGCAGTCGTGTATGGGCCCAGGTGGGCTGAAGTAGAAACTCAAGTCTGAGCCTCTCCAAAAGAAAGCCTGTAATACAGGGGCAAGGGTGCCACGGAGCACACCCCACTGTGAGTGCCGAGCATCTACTGTATGCCCTGCACTGCTGCCCATGCAAGGGACAGACAGGTTCAGGTTCCGACTCCGTGTGTTGTTTAAGTAGAAAGCAGTAAACCGTGTGTACGTTGGGAATGGAGATGATGAGAGGGCTTAGGGACCCAGCAGGGCCCTAGACAAACCCTTCTGTGTTAGCCCTCCCAAACTGTTCTTCAGGGTCCAGGCACAGAAAGCTACATCTGCGACTGGCCCCAGTTGCAGTAAAAGCAAGACCATCCGGGGCCACAAGTGCCTAGACTCCTGGGCCCTCCCTGGCCACACTGGTCCTCTCAAGCCAGGCCTAGAATGCAAGCATCTGTGCCATTCTTTCCATTGGTCACTGGGGCCTGGCTGGCTGCTTTTGTGAGCTAAAGGTAGAACTGGCACCCAGGACAACCTTACAAGCCACACAAAGTTCTTCCATTATCTCCATCCAACCCCAGTCTCCTCCCTTGGAGAAACTGTCCTTGTGTGCCCAGCACCACAACTCATTGGGCTGAGACAAAGCCTCCGCTCCATCAAGGAATCTGTCAATTTAGCCTGAGACATTGAGATGTCATTTACCCACCCCCACCTTGTGAGGGCGTGAGACCTGGCAGAGAGGAAGCAAGCTTTGTGCCCTTGGCAAGACCCTGGTATGTTGGTGGGTCATGGCTTCTGGGGGGCTCAGTGACACTCAACCCCTTCCTCCTACTCTTCCCACTCCTCTCTTCATCTCCCTCTTCTCCCTCCTCCCTCCTCCTTAGTCCCTCTTCTCCTTCCTGGTCCCCCCCTCATTTCTTCTTCCCAGTGGAAGGAGCTCCCTGGTGGTGGAAAGCCTCCAGAATGTTCTTTCTCAAGTTCTCTGCTCAGGTTCTCAGCCTCTGGGGTGGGGGTGACTGGTGAGTACAGAGTCTCTGGAGGGAGAGAGCTCTCACAGATGCACTTTTCCGGCTCAGGTTCTGGCCTCCGCTCTGAAGTCCTTGCCCTACAGGCTGGCTACCTAAAGATGCTACCTGCTGGCATCTAGTAAAGGTCTCTGTTGTACATTAGCCTTACATAGCTACACCGCATAGCACATTTTGTTAAATGTCTCCCAGCATTTGTGAACTAGAGAAAGGAGCCGTGGCAACTGGTCTCATAGGACACAGCGGAGCCAACGAATTACCTGGCCCAAGAAGCTGTTTTGTCTACACAGAAACTTTGGGCTATGTGGAAGGTCTTAGGGGGCCATTTCCCCACCATCTGCTCCAGCTGGATGTGAACACAACCAAATCTGAACTACCACATCAAGGCTCTTTCAGTGTCCTCTCAGGTAGGGAACTCCTGCCCACCACCATGCAACAGGAAGTGTTTGGGAGGGCACCATGGACAGGTCCCTTCTGGCTCCACTTCCTGCTCATGGCAGAGCTATCCTTAGGAAGTGGGGAAGTCCCAAGCATGATTGTCGTGTGTCTAATTAGGAGAGCTTCTGCATGATTAAATGTCAGGAGAGACTTGGACGAGGTACGAAGGGCTCAAGTGCCTCTCCGGTCCCTGCCCCACCTGCTAATCCACTCATCTTCCCATGTTTCCTAATTAGAATATTTATGGCCTAATAAGAAGATGAGCGCCACTCTTGGCTGCTCTGAAGGTGAGAGCCATGCTCCAGAGGCAGCAGGGGGTTTTGATTGCTGAGCTTCATGATTAGCAGCTAGCCATACCCTGTTCACACTTCCACAGTCCTCCATGAGACTGATTTCACTGTCACAGGCTCCATCAGTTCAGGCCCCACCCACATGGTGACCATCAGCTGGTCGCCTTCCTCAGTCTCAAATTTCTCAATTTTACGGCTGTAAATTGGGACCTTAACGTCCCTGGATTCATGGGGGAAGGGAGAGTTTCAACTCTGATACCTCATATGAGACACAGCAGGCCTTGGCTCCCTCCCTTCTCCCAACCTGGCCCCAGAAAGTCTGCTGCTCCACCTTCAACCCCAGTAAGAATTTACTATCCTGACAGTTACCAGGCCTCACTCCTTGATTGACCTTATAAAAAAATTTCCCCTCGGAACTCCTAGCCTCTGAGTATGCAGATGAAATATTTTTCAACACCCCTATTCTAGACAAACCTCACAAACCTTGCCTCAGAGACCCCTGCCCACCTCCCCAGGGGCATAAAGACCCCTCCCCCTGCCCCAATGAACTGAACCAGCTCTCCAAAGCCGTTCCCTGGCATGTCATATGTTCTTTGTCTGCACACTCATATGCCAACCAAGATCCTGCCTGCACCCACCCCACCCAGGCTCAGCCTCCCTCCCTATAGTACAGCTTTGTTCTGTTCCAAAAGAGCCTGGCTATCCTGAGAGGGAGAGGCGGACACAGAGTGGCAGCGGGCCAGATTAATTTTCCCAGGGTTGGAAGGGACCCTAGGGAAAGCCAGACCAGCCCCCTCCTGTGCTTAGTCATACTCCCGAAACACTCATGTCAGATAGAAAGAGCTCAGTTCCCTCCAAAAGAAGAAGTAGGAGGTAGGGACAAAAGGAAGGAAAAAGGGAAGGAAGGAAGGAAGGAAGGAAGGAAGGAAGGAAGGAAGGAAGGAAGGAAGGAAGGAAGGAAGGAAGATAGCACAGAGCAAACCACACATAGTGCTATTGGCCTGTCCTGGCCTCTGCTTTCCCCAATGTCTCCTGACTCAAGCGTGTAGTGTGTGTCAGCCACAGGCCCCTTGACCTCCCAGGCTTCATGAAGTACAGCTTCCAGCATTCCAGCCACACCATGCTGTCAGACCCCATGCAAAAACAATCTTTTTCTATCTTGATGCCTATTGATTTTTTTTTTTTTCTTATCACAAAAGCTACTTCCCTTTGGTAGAAAATAAGTAGCCCAAAGAAGGAAATAGCAGGGCTCCACCCCACAGTGTGGTAGGAAGGGCATGCTCTGAAGCAGGCTGTGGCCTTCCCTGAGCCTCATGTGCCTGGCTGTCCCCTGTTTTCCTGCAGATAGTTCTTGAAGGCACTGAGGCACTGAGTGAAGTTCCACTGTGCTGAGAGGACCCTTTCACCTTCCTCTATGCACCAGGGTCTGTCCTCTGCCTTCACAGACTCTCCTGTGCTCCTTCCCTTTTCCCTGTCCCCATCAGTGTCAACAGACAACACAGAAGTCAGACGGGCTGTTTTACATGAGACCATGAAACTCCTAAGGTACGGACAGGATGGGGAACTTGAGGGCCCAGAGAAAAGGAGCCCCTGGGCCTGGTCAGCTCTGCGCCACAGAGCCACTGTCCACAGCTCTCTGGCCACTTGTTCTGCCCTCCTCCGCATGTAAAGGCCAACACACTAAGGAAAGATAGTTGTCTTCTGTTGTGGCCTCTCCTGAGTGTGAGTGTCTCTCAAGGACACTTTGTAAACATCTTCAGCCTGATCTGTGATGGCCACCTGCACCCAGCCAGCTGCTGGTCAGAGGCTAGGCCATCATGACAGACTGGAGCCACCAGGGATTCTCCACAGCCAAGCCTGGTATCTCCCTATGAACGGGCCTCCTAGCACATCCACAGTCTGAGGTTCTCACATATGTCAAGTACCGTAAGCCCTGACACCTACAGCTGTGGGAGAGTCACAGACCACAGCTATTTGGTTTCTAAACTCCCAACACAGACAAAACAGTGTCCAGCCAGAAGACAGGAGGCCCTGGAGTCAGAGAGGAATGCCAGCCCAGGGAGTGGGGGACAGATGATGTCATTTAGGTCCCTAAATGGCAGGGGAGCCTGAGCCATGAGACATCCTAGTGAACTCCAGTTCAGTCGGGCCACACCGACCAAGAGAATCCAGAGAAGAACCTTTGTATAGGAGCCTCAACAGCACTCAGAACACATACAGGTGGGGTGTGCCCTGGGCTCTCAGCACCCACACAGTGGAGGGTGGGGGAAGGGCAGGAAGCAGGTTGGGAGGGAAGTCTCCCACCAGTGCCCAGTAGCTGGGAGCTGACTCACTCAAATCTAGCAGAGGTGGTATTGCAGAGAATAAGGAGGGCTTCGGGGAAGATGCAGTAGCGGCATGGCCTACCTCAACCAGACACAAAAGCCTGTGTGTCCACTAAACATGCTGAGGACCACAGCTCAACCTACTTGGGGCTGCTTCATCCAAGGCCCCTCCTACCTCAGAGCCCCCATTGCCAATGAGCCAGCTGTTGTCCAACTGCCCTCAGGGCCCACCAGATTGGCACAGATGGGGACAGACCTGATATCTCCAACCCAAGATGCAGGGGTTTGAGAAAGTCTCTGGGCCAGGAGTTAGGCAGAGACCCTGACAGCTTAAGACTGAGATCCCGGTGAGTCACTGCCCAACCACAGCCCTGTTCCACTTAGTGTTCGTACCAGACAGAATGGTGGCCCCTGAAATTCACCTTCACCCAGCATTTGAGGCCAAGAGCCTCACTACCCCTTTCAGGAAAACATCTTTGAGATGAGATATTGGGACCTAGAAAGGTCGGGGTGCAGCCAGATCTACAAACTGGGGTCCAGGAAGAATCAGGCAAAGGAAGATTTGACACAGACACAAGGAAGGCAGCCACCAGACAGTGTTAGAAGGAAAATAAGAGGTCTGTGCCCAAGGGAGAGGGGGCCCAAGGAAGGAGGGTGATGGAGTCAGCACAAGAAGGATCAGGGTGACATTTTGTTATTGCTGCATCCCACACTAGAAATACTGCCACTTAATCTACTAGGAGAGTCGCCAAGCGAGCCGTGATGTGGTCCTATCTTGCTCTTGGTTTTGGGTGTTCTTACTGAAGCCCCCCTTAGGCTGCCCAGGCCTGAGCAATGCTCCAGCAATACTCCACAGTCCTTGCTGCCACAGAGCACTGAGTCCCTGCTAAGAGCTGAAAGCCGCATCTCTCAGGGTTCTCTCTCTCTCTGGCATCTGGCCTGCCAGTTTGGGAGCTTTTCTGTGCCTTTCTGTTCTTCCCAAAAGACCCTACCTGAGGTGGCCTTTCAGGAAGCAGGGATGAGGTCATCCTCAAGAGGATCTGGCTTGAGGACATGAAGGACACAGATGGAGAGTCACATTCCAAGCAGTTACTAGCTATGGCCACCCACACTCTGTGGGGAGGGGGGGTGTGGGTGTAGGGGGGTCTCTGTGTGTGCGTCTGGGTGAGTGTCTGTGTGGTGGCTCCACCATGGCTGTGTCAGGCCATCAGTCAACACAAGAGAGAGGCAGGACAGATTGCCACCATAAGCATGTCAGTTGCTGTTGTGGGGCCTGAGAGGAAGCTGCGCAGGGCTTTGTAGTAAAACACAAGAGCCTGTCTCTGGCCATCTCAAGGAAAGAGAGAGGCTGCTTCCTTTTTGGACTTTTTGCAGTGCTAGGAACGGACCCCCAGGGCCTGGCCTGTGCTGGGCCAGCGCTCCACCACCAACCTGCATCCAACCCAAGGGTTTTTCCTTACTGACTCCACAGGAAAACATCTGAGCAGAAGCAGCGCAGCGTGGGGAAGCATGTACACCCAGCAGCAGGGCTGCCTGCAGGATGCCACCCCAGCAAACCCAGAAACATCCAGGCACTTCCAAAAATAGCCACAAATAGTCAGACATGTCCAGAAAACCCAGTGACATACAGACACGTCCAAAAACGTACAGACACGTCCAGAAGTGTGCGACACGTCGTTGGCAAGGACATCTGCGTGGGGATTTTTAAGCACCCGCTTTCATGATGTCTCCAGGGCTTTCCAGACACCATCTCCCTACAACCTCCACTTGGCAGCAACTCAAAAGAAACAAGGCCAGAGAAAGCTGGGCACTGTCCTCCCTTTCCCAAAAACGGAGACAAAACCACAGACCCTGTCTCAGCCATCTTCCCAGCTTCACTCAGGACAAAACCATCAGACTCCCTCCTAGGCACCAACCAAACCCTGGGGAGCCAGCAACCCTGATGTCTGGCCGCATCCTGCCCATAGAGCCTGGAAGGGGCTTGAGGCTGAGCCTTCTCCAGTGTGGAAGCACAACCTGAACACCAAGGAGACTAGCACCGATCCTGTTCATGGCCATGCTACTCAAGCCGACAGGGAACCCTGGAGAGCCAGGGGCAGGTGTCAGCAGGGGCAGGGGGACCACTGAGAGGGAACACTAGAATAACAAGGCATCACCCATTCCTGCGAGGAGCCCGCCAGGACCCTCCAGGCTGTGCCCTGCCTCCAGGCCCCATGTTCCCACACACACACTCCACCCACTGCACAGCTGCTTGCTCAGGGGAGCCCCATGCTCTGTGCTCTTGCCTCTTTCCTTCTCCTCTGACCTCTTCCTTCAAGGGCCCCCAGAAGTGGCCTCCAAGGACTCGGGGCTGGAGAGACCACCATGCAGGCCAAGTGAAGAGATAGGAAAGCCAAAGGTCTGACCTTCACTAAGCCCCAAGTGTGAAGGGATGGTGACAAATCCAGACAGGTTGGTCTCAGTCCCCAGATCAGGGTCTTCCTGGCTCCCAAAGACAAGCAGAGGCAGAGCATAGCTTAGCTCAGGAGCCCGTCAGCCCACAGGCCAAGTCCAGCCTGTGCCTGTGTTGTAAGTTGTGCCAGCACATCTCCATGTGCGTCCTCCAGCACATCCACACCATTTCTTCAGGCACTGAGACCCTTCCTTGACTCCTCCCTGTGGCCATCACTGGGTACAGAGTTGCCAAAGGGGCCGCAGGCTGGCCACATCTCCCTGCTGCAGCCGGGCCGCCCCCTTCCAGGCAGAGGCTCCTCAGCACCCACTGTGCAGACTGGCGGTCTCAGACAGGCAGCCGGAGACAGATGCCGCCGCAGACAGATGCTGTATCTGTTTGTTGTCTTTGAACTTTGCCAGTGTTTAAGCAGGAGGCTTTGTACACAAATCCTCTGGATCCTTCGACAGTAGAGGCTTCACCTCCTGGCATGCTTCTCAGGAGGGACTAGGAGGCGAGGAACTGCCTGAGCTCAAGTGTCTACAACCTCTGTCCCCCGTGGCACCAACCCAGGCTAGCTGAACCTGGCAGCGGGTGTTTGCTATTGTTTGCTTCCAGTGTGGAGTACTCCCAACAGTGAGAGAAGGAAAGAGTCTCAGAGCACCATGGTCTCTGGCCTGGAGCAAAAAGGAAGATGTTCCTTTGGTGAGACTCTCTCTCTAGGTCCCACTTTCCCATCCATTCAGACGGGCTCGCCCTTTGGGCAGTTCTTTTCTTTTCCAGATCTCAGCCCAGGCCCAACACTGGGTCAAAGCCACACAGACCTGTGACACCTGCTCAGCAGCTCTCTGAACTCCGCTGAGCCCTGCTCCCATCTCCATCTGTCCTTATGGCCCCTCAAGTCTCCTGTGTAGACACAGATGTGACCACGCTCCTGTTCTCTATCCTTCCATGGTTTCCTGTCTTGCTCTGACTAATACTAGATTGGCTTTTGATCCCTCTATATCCTCAGAACTGCACTCCCCATTACAGGCCAAACTTCCTGGAGTGCACCTATACAAACACACACATACACACACACACACACACACTCACACACACACAGACATATTCATACAAATACACACATACACACAAACACATTCACACAAACACACACATACACACAGACATACACACACAAAAAAAAAACCACATACACACATACTCACACTTAGATACACCCACATACATAAACACACACACACACACACACACACACACACACACACACCTCCCTCAGGGCCTTAGCAGACACCATTCCCTCTGCTAGCAACAGTCCTCCCAAATATATCAACCAGCACCCCATGCCTACCATCCTCTGTCCATGTTGAAGGGCCCTTGACTGTTTCCCCCTATTTACCGTCTGCCTCCTTCCTTAGAGCCCTGCTTCTCAAGCCATGTCCCTCTTGGGGTACTACTACACTCTGCTGCCTGGCACTGACTCCTAACACCCCCTGGGCAGAGTCTACTGATACTACCCAGCACCCCAAAGAGCATGAGACAGTCAGCAACAGAGCATGACCAGCTCACAAATGCCAATAGCCCTCCTCTGGGGAAAGCTGTCCCAGAGTCAGCCTTGGAAAGACAGGCACCCCAAAGTGAGTAACCCACAGCCTCGAGGAGAAAGAAGAAAAAAGTGAAGGGGGCCAATGCTTAGCCTGTGATTTACTCAGCAACCTGGAGCAGGCACCTAAGAGCTAGAGGGGTTGCCAGAAAGGGCTGAGAAGGAGCCCTGTTTCCTCAGTCCTGCCACGCCAGCCTCCTTCCACAAGCCCCCAGTCGCCATGGGTGGTGGCTGATGGAGAAAAGAGGTAGAGAGAGAGAGGGAGGGAGACAGACTGGCTGGGGAGAGCAGCGTAGCTGACTCCCCCTGAGGCTTGCTAGGCTGTTGGCTCTCACTGGCAGCTGCAGTGGGGAGGAGGGGCTTGTGCACCCCCACTGAGAAGGTTGCATTCTCTCTGCTCTGGATGCAGCAGAAAGAGCTGCTGGCCGGAAGGAAATAGGAGCCCTCTTGTGAGTCACGGAGGCAGTGCCGGAGCAGGTTGCAGGGCTACACAGGGAGGGAGGGAGGCTTCTGTAGCCTCTACACTTTGTGACAACATCTTGATGCCAAGTCTTCAGCAAGTGTGGACCTGGGCATCCCGTGAGCCAAGCACCCGCTTCCCCACTTGACCCCCAGGCAGGGATGCCTCAGCAAGTAGGCCAAGGCGGAGCACTCTCCCTCACTGTGGGCCACAGCTGCTGAGACACAGCAGCGTCACTGGAGACTCTTCTGAGCCAGGCGGCCTCTACACACAATGCACCGCCTTATCCTGGAATATGCAGCAGAATAGGCAGAGAAACCTGCAAAAGGGAGGGAGGGACTGCTCCATGACATGGGGGGGGGGGGGTCGCCCTGATGCCCTGTGGAAGCCTGGGAACTCCAACCACACCCCACAAGCAGCCCAGCAACCCTGGAAGACAGTGAGCACAGAGTCCCCTCGAGTGGCGGAGGAGGGCAGAGCTGTGTAGCCCACCCTGTGGTTTCCTCCAGGCAGCAGCAGTGAGGAGGAAGGAATGCATGCACTCCACTGAGGAGAGCAGCATCTTCTCAGAGGCAGTCTTGTGTCAGCCCCTTGAGCTATAATTCTCATGCTGTGGAATTCACCCACTACCGAACTCTGCTCACCCAGAGTTGCATACCTGTCACTACTGCCTAGCTCCCGGGCCATCTCATCACCCTACAGCTCTGGTGTCACCCCCACTTCTCCCTTCTCTCCTGCCCCAGCAGGCAGCCTCTGCTGTCTGTGGACTTGCCTGCTGTGAACACATTGCCTTAGTGAGGACATCCTTGTGGCTTCTGGACCTGGCTCCTTTCACCTGACATAACGTGAGGTTTGTCCGGGCATAGCAGGTGTCAATATGCTGTTCCTTTTCAAGGCTGAGTGATACTCCGTCATAGCCACACACATGTTTCAAGTACCCATCCTGGCTTGCCTCTATAGATAGTGCTGTGTGCACAGTGGCAGACAGCGTTTTGTGTGGACACCCGTTTTCATCCTTTGGATCTATACCCAGGAGTGGGCTTTCCAGGTTACATGCCAACTTTAGGTCCAACTTTTCAGTTTCCATGGTGCTTGCATGCCCCTCTGTCCCACAGCTAACCCTGCAAACCCCTTACCATACTCTTGGACACAGAGCAGTCTCTAGGTACTGAGCAACAAGACAACGGACTCAGCTGCTCCACTTCTCAGTGTCTGAAAGTGCCCAGCAGGAACCAGTGGGAAAGCCCAAGGAGAGTGGCCCCTGAGAAACCAATGGGAAGCTGACTGATTACAGCCCCAATCCTGAAAAGGATCAGAGACCCTCTCAGAATGGCCAGCAATGGCTTTGGCCTCACTGGATGATGGAGGGATTTAGGGTTCTATGTGTCTGGGCTCTCAGCCTCAATTCATACTCTCCCATACTGACACCCTGCTAGGATCAGAAAGAGCAGAATGAGTAGAAGGCACGCTTGCAACCTTGTGAGAGAGACAGTCTCAGCATTCACTGAGGCGGTGCCTGAGGTGAAGCTGGGCGCTCCCAGCCATGGGCTCAGCCTGACCTAGAGAACACGGCTAGCTGGACAACAGCCCAGGCTGGCAAGGGATAATGCATATGGGGACATGCCGGGGAATCTTTGATGCTTTCTAGGGCAGGCCGACCAATGCATTATTGATGCATGTTCTGCAGAATTTGCATGCTGGGCTACAGGGAGGTGAGCAAACGCTCCAGGGATGACTGCTCTTGGTTAGCTTCCTGCTCTCTAACTTGAAAATGGTGGAGTTGCTTTTTGATGAATTCACGGCAACTCTGCTGCTGATGTTGGGGCCAGCTCCGGGGGGCACCTGCCCTGCCCGCTATATCTAATGGGGGCTGGGGAGGAGTGCCACAGGGAAGCAGTTGAGCAATATGGGTGACCCTGAATATGGTACGCCCACTGCACGCAGCACCTCCTTCTTCTGTCTCCATGGAGGTGTAATGCAGGGGCAGAGACTGAAAAAGTCAGGCCCACAAGAGCTCAGAGGCAGGCAGTAGGCGCTAGAGCATGGCTGGCCCGCCCTGGCCATGAGGAGCCCATCTTGCTGGACTAGCTTCCCTCCAGAGTCCTGCCGTCCAAAAGCAAGCCCAGCTCTCCCTCTAGTGGTAGGCTGCTGTACATGCACATTATACATAGATGAATAGTGCCCTACAGGCATACATGCACACAGGTGTAGACACATTCTAACGTGCACGCAGGCATTCATGTGCATATATACATGTGAATGCACATGTGTTCATATATGAGCATATGTCTCTATGTTTCTGTGCTTCTTTTTCCAGTGCCTCAAGTGGGCAGCCCATTCGTTTATCCCTCTCCAGCTGCCAGGTTGGCTGTGTCTGGGACAGAGAGAGGGGAGAAAGGACACAGATGGAAGGATGGGAGAGAGGGAATCAGGGAGGAAGGGATGAACAGATGGATACAAGGGAAGGATGGGTAGAGGAGTGTGTGAGTAGATGGTGAATGGGCGGAGAAAGGGATGGGTAGATGGAGGGATGATGGATGAATAGACAAAGGAATTTTGTGACCCATCTGCTGCCTATAATTTTCTTGGAGTCAGAAAAGTCAGTGAGTGTATGGAGCTCACACATACTTCCCTGAGTCGTGTGGTGGGAACTGGCCTTTCCTAATCTCAGGAGAGCAAGAATAGAGATTTAAGTCATTTGGAGGACTATGCAGACGGGCCCTTTCCATCAAGTCCCCCAGCGGTGCCAGGGAGAAGTGGACAGAGCTGCCCCCAGCTGGTCAGAGGCTGTGATGCCCAGAGCACATTACCTCTGGTCAGGAAAGGTGTGTGATTCCAGTTCTTCTGCCTCTCAGTGCAGGCAGTGAGCAGAGGGAGTCACATGATTCCCTAGGTGCAGGCAGTGAGGCAGGGCAGGGTCATGTGACTCCCTCGGTGCCTGATACAACGTATCATGATCCTTTGCTTGCCTTTCACAGATCACACCTGCATGCAGGTGCTCACTGCTCCTTCCCTGTGGAGCTTGTGAGCCCAAACTGCTGTCTTTCCATTTGCTAACCCGTCACTCCTTCCCCAACTCCAGTCCAGCTTTCCTCTAACAGTGGCATCTTGCAGACTGTCTTCTCTACCACGCTGAAGACTGTGCAGGTCTCTCTGAACCCTGATCTGCCCCTTGTGCCTCAACACCAGAAGTGGCTGTGCCCATTAAAGGCTGCTGAGATCCAGACACGGTCAGCTCCCTGCTGCCACAGCCACCTCCCACCAGGCAACCGCAGGCTGAGAAAGGGGAGCTCACACAGCTCCAGGAAGGCCAGGCAACCTGTGCCAAGGAAGGACCCCAGTGAGGAAGCCTGCATTCCCCCATCTTCTGAACACAGACTGACCCGTTGTCTTTCCCCTCCAGAAAGTCCAGCAGTACACTGTCATTGTCCAGGCCACGGATATGGAAGGAAACCTTAACTACGGTCTCTCGAACACTGCCACCGCCATCATCTCGGTGACAGATGTAAATGACAACCCTCCAGAATTCACCACCAGCACAGTGAGTACCTCACATTCTGGCAGGGGTGCCAGCCCCCAGCCATAACTCACAGACACTTCCCTCTCAGAGGGGAAAGGGCTGATTTCTCCTAGGTAACAAATACTGAGGTTCAGGTGACTGATACATGCCAGCCACCTCTAGTGGCAGGGACACCATGCCAGCCACCTCTAGTGGGAAAGAATGGGCCCAGAAACTCCCATGGAGAGGGCCGTAGGCAAGTTAGGATTGTGGTGTACTTCAGGATTAAGTGATGGCTGATATATGGCTGGGGCCTTTGTAAAGTCTGGAGAAGCTGACCAGGTCAGGCTACCAACTCATTTGGAATGGCTTGTATGACCATGTGCAGTGGGTACTTGGCTCGTGTGACTGTGAAGTGGGTACGTGATTGGCAGATGCCCAGCTGGGCCTTGGCTACGGGCATGTGTATCCTTGAAGCAAGGATCCCCTTCTACCTTGGTCCTCAGTAGACAGTCACTAGCCCTTTGTGGTTCCGAACAGCAGACAGGGAAACTGGTAAAGACTGGGCCAGACACTGGACACTAGGACATTAGAGGTCAAGGGTTCTTGCTAAACATCTATGTATCCACCCAACTCTGTATAGAAAGTCCACTATGAGCCTCCAGCCACGGGTCAGAGGAACAGACCCCACCCCACCCTGGGAGGGAAGGTTCTGGAGACAGAACTGTAGATCACATGATTCTGCCCTCCCCCATTTCCCCTGGACTCCCATGAAACTGCCATGCTATGGGCAGGGTCCCTGTCTGTGAGACCCATAGGCTCACTTAGTGCCCAGCAGGTATAATAGCCACTTCTGGGCCTCCCAACATTCTGTGGGCTCTGGTCTCAGACATCTGTCTGCTTGCCAGCATCTGCCTCCAGGACTCCCAAGTCCACGGATGAGTGGACAATTCTGTGACCTAAGCAGTCTCTGCCCCCCCTCTGAACACATGGCCCAGCCCTGAAGAGATGGCAGGCTGCAGGTCAGGCTGTGCAGAGAGGAAGGTCAGAGGTCACTCCCAGGGGCAGAGTAAAGAGGGGCATGTGTCCAAAAGAGTAACAACAAGGGTGTTGCCAGGCACACATCCAAGGCACAACCCAGGGTGACCTTGTCAGGAGCGGAGCCAGCCCCATCACAAACTATGAGTAGTTGTGATCCAGTGGTGGGCCAGGAATGGGGACAACTGGGACTGAACCCTGAAAATGGCTGCCAAATGGATATGAGAAGAGAGAAGAGAAGCCAGTCCGCTGAAGGTGCCTGGAAGGCTGGATCCCATGCAGGAGCATGTCCTCTCCTGTTCTCCTGGATCGCAATGCCATCTAGTGGCAAAATAGTAGATGGCCGATAACAGGACCGGCTCAGGCCCCCTGCAGACTTGGGTGATCTTGTCCCTGTCCACAAGCAACAACAGCAGAACGATGGGTAGAGCAATTAGCCGAGCTGCTTGCCCCGGAGAAGCACTGGTGCTCTGGCCAGGGAGGCCTTGAGAATGCCGGTAGGGCTTCTCTCTGGGTTCCATCTTTTTGTTCTACTGCTGACAGACAAGAGGAAGACCAGGGGCTGCCTCTACAGAAGCAAGGCACCCTGGGGGCAGTCTTCCTTCTGTCCTGGGCCTGGATGAAAGGCCTCTGGTGGGCTTACTGAGCAGCACTCGGCGTGGCAATCACCTTCTGTGGCAGTGCAGGAACTCTCAGCTGGCACGTTGGTGCCAGGCCCACACGGGGGCCACCCCTGACCATGCCTTGCCATAGCCACCGCAGGAAGACAGGGAACTCACCCAGGGCAACCTTGTCAGGAATGCAGCCAGAACCACAGACACAAACCCATTTGTCTTTATTAGGTTTCTATTGCTAAAACACCACGGCACATTCTGATCACAATCATGAAGGGCAGGCAGGGTAGAAACTTGAGGCAGGGACTGAAGCAGAGACCGTGAAGGAACACTGCTTACTGACCTACCCCTCATGGCTTGCTCAGTTTGCTTTATTTTAGCACCCAGGACCGCCAGCCCAGGGGTGGCACCACCCAAAGTGTTCTGAGCCTCCCACAATATCCATTAATCAAGAAAATGACTCACAGACGTGCCTACAGTTAATATGATGGAGGCATTTTTTCAATTAAGGTTCGTCTTCACAAATAATAGTAATAAAAACAATCAGGACAGTGCTCCTGAGCCAGGTATCAGTCCTGGGATAATCATACAGGGTTGAGAGCCTCCAAAAGTCAGGGCCACCTGTGCTGCCAGGAGCATACCCTTATACCTATGTACGACTGCTGGAGTACAGATATTGGGGTGCAGGAACCACACAGGCTTCCTGACTTCAGGGCACCCATACCACCCTCAGGAGGCTGCTGCAGGGTGGTATGGTCACCATGAGAACCAGGACAGAGGAAGGCCAAAAGAGCACAGCTTTGGGCTCATCAGCAGAAGAGATAGCACACCACAGTGGCCTGAGCATTTTGAGGAGCATGCCTACAGGAAGAGGGTGTTTGTCACAAGCTGATGGCACTGAAAGGGGCCCCAGACGTGGGTGTGTGGTGCTCACGGACCCAGCCTGCCTCCCAACCCTGCCACACATGGCCCCGTCTCCTCTCCATGCCACCTCGCTCATTCCAAAGAGCTCTAAGAAGGCTGTGCTGGTCAGGAAGGACAGGATATCCTGGCTCCAGACAGGCAGAGACCTGCAAGGCTTACTCCTACGTCAAACGGACGAGTCCTATCTCAGACTCTGAGACCTTCTGAGGTCAGACTTAACAGCTCTGACTCCAAGGCAAGGCTCCAGCACCTGCTAGACCACTGCACAGGCCCTACAGCACTGCTTGAGGGTGACGTGGCCCCCACTGAGACAGCGCTGACACTGAGTGTCAGGGGAGTTCCCCTCACCTGAGCACAGCAGGAGGCCCTCTGCAGATGGCCGGCGGCGTTCTGCCGGTGAATCTGAGCTCTGTCTGGCCTAGACCATCACTTCTAATCTAACTGAACTTCATCGTCCCTCATATGTGTGGATCAGCCACACTGCAAACACCCTGCCAGGTCCCATGCCATCCGTGAGCAGTGGGTGAGAGGAAGGAAGCTCTGGAGCAAGCCGAGTCCTTTGTGCTGGGACACAGAAGAAATCCTATGACCCAGCCAGCACATGCTGCCACAAACAGGCAGCGGCACAGTCACACTGGAACTTCAATCTGAAGCATAATGGCACAAAGCTCCCTCAGAGGGCTGGTCCTGCCTCCAAGCAACCATGAAGGAAGGTCGAGACTCTTGGTTGCCTGGGACATGGAGGGCAAGGGGGGGACGAACAGGTGGCAGCCTAAAGTCCCTTGAGTACAGAACACTTTTCCACACCTCCTCTCCAGTATGATCTCCACAGACATCTGTACGTACTTGGGCTCCAGGTGGTCCTTGCGAGGGCCCCATCCAGATGAGTGGCAGGCAGGTGCCCTGGCACACACTTCACGGTGGAAGCGTGCTGGCAGGTCGACCACACACCACACATGGGCTATTTTTGTGAAGCTTAATCAAGAACAATCAAGCAAAGCTAAAGAAACACAGGGATTTGCCAGCTCCAATTCCTATTCTTAAGTGTTAATTAAAAGTTATTTTCTTCTTGCTCCTGTGCAGCTGCAGTGCCCCCCGGAGGGCAGAGCCCATAGCTCATCCGGGACCACCCTGCCATAGGCACTCCCCTCCAGAGTGATGAAGGACCACCTGGGGTGGAAATCAACCTTCAGACTATGTCCCAGGAGCCTCCAACCTACCCCATGCACAGATTCCAACAGCACAGAAGAGTCCTGAGACCCAGCAACTGTGGCCTCCCTCTGAGCCCTGGCCCTCCCACCCACACATAGCCACTCTTGAGCCACTCTGGATCCCTTCTCAATATGTGGCCCTGGCTGATGTCCAGACCTCTGTGAGCCCAGAAAGCTTGTCCACATTTTACATTAGTGTGTGATCGATGCCAAGATGGGGACATCGCTTGTTCGAGGAAGCTAACATCTGAATGAGCACAGGCTTTACCTGCAAACACTAGGCAGTCCTAGCCCAGCCCAGCCCTTAGCAGTAAGAGCTGGGAGCGACTGGCAAACCTTTCCACACTGTCCCTCCACCGGGAAAGAGGGGCAAAGTCATGCAGGCCCAGCCTATGCAATATGACTATAGTAACATTTGCATTTGCCTGTGCAGCATGATCTGTCCCCCAATAGGGGTGAGTGACACCGAGTTAAATGATTGAAAAGGGGTGGTAAGGTCATGGTGTTCCCATAGGTCACCTCCCAGCAGGACAAGGGACAGCGTATAGGGACAGTGACCACCTGAAGAGCACTCAGCCAAGCTATACTACACGCATGGTTTTGACTCTCTGCCACTATGACAATGAGATCACTGGTGTACAAAGAGGAAAAGCCTATTTTGGCTCATGTTTTTAGAGGATCCCATCCCTAAAAACTGTGGCCCCGTGTGTTGAGGCTACAAATCATGGTGGGAAGCATGAAGAAGAAACGGCTCACTTAGTCACCAGAAAGCAAAGACAGAGACAAGAAGGGGTCAGGATCTTCATATCCCTCTTGGGGGGCACAACCAAGAAGTCAGTGATCTGACTTCCTCCCACTAACCCACACCTACTCTAGTTTTCACCACAACACTGCCATGGTCTAGGACCAGCTCTTCAACACCCGGGACTTCAGAAGGTACTTAACCAGAGAGCATGCAGCAATCACAGGGAGATGGCTCACTCACTAGACCTGAAATTATTTCCCCAGTGGCAGGAGTCCACTGAACTTAAGAGCCAAGGATCTGTGCCCATAGTCTCCAAGTTCTGAGGTTCTTCTAGTAACATCTACCCCAATAACCAGGGTGTAGTGTATGTTGTCCTCCAGGGTGACCTGCCTACCTGAGAAGGCTACTCTCAACTGTGGGATTAGACTTAGGCTAACCCTGAGTCTAGCTGGATGCGGAAGTGTGGCCTCTGCCAGTGTCTTGCCAGCCTCTCATGCTAGCAGCAAACCGCCTGGCCCAGAAGAAGAGAGATTTTGATCCAGCACAAGTTCTGGGACTTAAAAATTGGCTTCTTAAAACTGGAATAAACTCAGTACCCTTAATTACACACACACACACACACACACACACACACACACACACACACACAGCTATAAATCATTAACTGGGAGCTGAAGTAGCTCCGAGGTGGTGGCCACAGGGCCGAGCCCAGAGCTTGCATCCCTACCACCCAGCAACACCCCAACTTCCTCAACACTCCCTCCAGTGTTCACTCTTACACAAAGGAGGCCTCCAGTACTTCTGAGGGACACCACAGACAGGCCAGTAGAAAAGCCCTGCCCAGCAGAAAAGCCTGGTGAGAAGGCAGAGAGGCAGGCAACTCATGGAAGAGCAAGGGGGACCCGTAGCAACAAACCACCCCTCAGCCTGGAACCAAGACTTCAAAGCCTCTGTCCAAAGAAGTACTTTATGCTCTTTAGGGTCCCAGGCCCCCACCTGGCCAAGCAGTGTGTGCACAAGCTGGGAAAGGAAGCAAAGCCAAGATATCCTGCCTCAACCTGGCTGCCCTCTAACCAGCTGCTGGCCAGGAACAATCCCAGAGCCCACTGAAACTCCATTTTTTTTTTATTTGTTCTTACCTCATGAAGCCTGCAAGCCTGCATAGATGTCTGCAACTTGACAGCCCCGGGGCTCACAGTCGGGGGGAGAAATCAGACTCCAAGTTGCTTCAGAATCCAAAACCTAGGGTTCTGATTTCTGTACAGAACCCAACAGAATTTGTTTTACTGTCATGGCTAAAGATGCTCACTTTTGGAAAGCATGTAAGAGAATCTGGACATTCCTGAAGATCTAGGAAACCTCTCAGACTTAGTGAATGCTGGAAATCTGTTCTAAAAGAGAATGTCTCTCCTAGACATTCCGAAAGGTCCTGGATTTAAAGTCTCTGAAGAGGTATACCTCTGGGTGTTTGTAAGAGAGTTTCCAGTGGGGTTTGACTGAGGAGAGAAGAGCCACCCAGGATGAGGGCAGCACCGCCCATGGGCTGGGATGCTGGACTGGAGAAAACAAGCCAAGTGCCAGCATTCATCTCTCCTCTGCTTCCTGATTGTGGGTGCGGGGTGACCAGCATTCTCCATGACTTACCTGCCATGGTGGACTGAGCCCTCGAACTGTGAGCAAAAAAATAACCTTCCTTATGTTGCTTTTGTGAGAGATTTAGCTATAACAATAAGAAAAAAATAACTACTACACCTTCGATGCATATGTCACTGGGACTATTCTAACAAAGATACCAGACAGGCTGGCTTAGGACAACTCCAGCCTCTTGCTAACACCTCTTGAGACAGGTTACAAACTGAAGTGCTGGGGCTAAGGGCCTCAACATATAAATTTGGGGGACATGATTCAACCTGCAACACTGCTCCCCAAGCATCTGTGATGTCCCTCCAAGGAAGCCTCCCCCTATCACTTTGTGGGGACACTCAGACACCATGGCAACCCTAGTGCCAACTTGGGGGCAGTGGCAGGAAGAGGGAACCTCACCATGGAGGCCACCAGCAATGACGGCTTCGCCCAGCCACACAGAGGAACCTGGGAGCCCAGCAAGGGAGCCAGACACTGGACACGTGTGCCCATGACCCAGGTGTGCTGTGACTGCCTGTGCGCCTCTGTGCTAAATGGCAGAGAGGCAGAAGGTTTGAAGGCAGGGTTTCACCTCCCAGAACTCTCTGGAAACCGGCTGTGCGCACTTATTTCCTCTCGTGCTTCCTGGGGGGAATCTTCCCCAGCCTCAGGCCTCTTTGCTCCAGGGCAGCGAAGCTGAACATGGCTTGAAAATCAAAGGAAGTCTCTGCTTTACAGCAACCCTTTGCTTCCATCCATTGTTCCATCGAAAGGCTGGAAGAGGAAGGTTCCAGAACAGCACTGGGAGGCGCTGGGGGGATATCCTCTAGGATACGTACAGTGGGCTCCCATCTGACTTGAACTGACATGACAATTATTTATCTTGCTAAGGTGAATTTCAAGACAGCAAAGCATGTGATCTCAAAGCTGCTGGGCCAGCCCCAGGGGTGGGCCACAGTCAGCAGAGGGCACTTGGATTCCTAAGGCAGACATCCCCTCCCCCACTCCAAATGAGCCCACAGAGCCTTCCTGGGTGCACACTGCAACCTCATGGTGCTTTAGCTTTAGAGAGGCTACCACCGTGGGACATGGTGGCTTACCCCATGGTGGCAGGATCCAGGACGTGCTTCTCTCAGAAGCCGCCTGCAGTTGACACTCTGAGACTCAGCTTTGCCCCACTCTCCATCACATATCCCTCCTAGCTACCTGTCATTGACCCTCCATGCACATGAGCAAAGCTTGAGCTTGGCCGTGGGGAGAGCGGGGGGGGGGGGACAGGAGCTTACTGCAAACATGAGGTTTGTTCTGAGTAGTTATGTACAGATGGAGTCAGATGCTGCTGGGCCTAGGCCAAAGGAGTCAGGGCACTCTTTTTGGCACCCAGCTGCCATCGCAGTGAACACCAGTTGCCCCCATCTACCTAGGGAATCTACTCCAGAGCAGCAATCCTGATCCTTCCCAGTGTCGGCAGGGAGTCTGGCTCCCCAGGCTCCCATCCGAAGCCCTGATATTCTTCCTTCAATTTTGAAGTTTGCAGGAGAGGTTCCGGAAAACCGCGTGGAGACAGTAGTTGCCAACCTCACAGTAATGGACCGAGATCAGCCCCACTCACCCAACTGGAATGCCGTCTACCGAATAATAAGTGGGGACCCCTCGGGGCACTTCAGTGTTCGCACAGACCCTGTCACCAATGAGGGCATGGTCACCGTGGTGAAGGTGGGTAACTACTACGTGCACATGGTCCAGGAACATGAGCGTCTGCCAGGCACCTATGGCAGAGGACTAAACCCTTCGGAGACAACCTCCACAGGGTCTTCCTAACTCAGGCTGGCCTCCAACTTGTGACGTTGAAGCTGGCCTTAAATTCCCGATCCTCCTGATCCTCCGGCCTCTACCTCTCACGCACAATTTCCCACTGGGAAAGGAGAGATGGCACAGTTCATATTCTGGCCTTCATGTCCTGGCTGGCATTACTCTGTGAACAAGACCCCCTTGTTCACATGGGGACACACACACACGCACACACACACCCTCTGGTACAGTTCTCAGAGCAGGGTGTTGTGCTAAGGCTCCTCTCTGGCTTGATTCTAGGGCCCACCTCTCCAGGATGCACTTGGGCCTCTTTTGGGCCAAGGGTCATTGAGGGGAGCACAAGCACCCTAACTGAAACTGTCAGAGAAAATTTTCTATTAGTTTCCACATTACAGGTGTGTCTTATCTTTCCTACCTGTGGGTTTTAATGGCAATAGTGTTTCTGGAAGGACTGATGACACAATTCTTAGTGCATCACATACAATGTGATTCCGTGTCCCACAGGGACATGAGCCAATAAACACAGAGAGACTCTGCCCTCCACAGTTTTATGAAGCAGCCTGTTACAACAGACTGGCCTCTGCCTCAGGCTTCCAGGAGGGGCTGCAGGCATTGCCAGTCATTGATTCTGCAAGAGGAAGACTCAGTGTGGTAGCAGTTCTGGGAGTTTTGGTGTCACCTAGAGTTTAAGTACAGAGGAGCCAAGACTAGATAGGTCTGAGGGAGGCTCACTGTTTCTGGCCTAAAAGCCTCCGTGAGACCTTCCAAGGGAAGGATGCCGGTTACTCTTCCCTGGGAGCCTTGGAAGACTTGCAGCCAGCCCAGGTGGTTGTGGGTCCAGTCCAGTGACCCTGTGGGCACAGGCCTCACCTATAAATGCACCTATATGGAGTCCAGCAACACAGTACAAACCAGGCAGAGGTACAGCAAGGGAGGGACCAGATCATTCCCCACTCATACAGCTAAACTCACCAGCTAAGGAGGTAGAGGCACCACCCTGGCCATACTCCTGGACCTGGGGACAGTGACAGGTGACATCATGGGTGCCATGGAGAGGTGAGGTCTTACTCAGAGCTTAGGAAATTGTGTATCCACTGCCTCCCCAAGACCAGGCTTGGGGAGAGGGAGGGGTCACCAAGGTCACCATCAGGGAGCCAGAAGCCTCTCTGGCACCCCCTCTTGACCCCTCTAGATTCAGTGCCTCTGTTTCTTTCCCATGACCAGTGACACTATTATCTAGTTTTGAATTCCTTTCCATGCATAGATTCTTCACCTAGTGGCAGCGCTGGGACACCCCGGTTCAGGGCCCCAAGGACAGGTACTTACAAAATCCAGGGATAGGATGAGTTCAGAGCCACTTAGCCACAGACTCAGGGGTCAGGCTCAGCATACAGGGTGGTACATGAAGGTGGGACACAGACACAAGTGGCAAGCCAGCTCCACAAGCAAAGCTCTTCCCTAAACAACTCATAAAGACCCGGGCAGGCCATGTGACCTGCCATGAGAACTCCCCCGTAACTGTCAGGCTTCACACGCTACCTACCTTTGCCCTGCTGGAGAAGCTGAGTCAGTTGGCTGTGAGTGTTCCCACATTGGGATCTGATGGCATCTGAGCCAAGTGTCCAAGCCCTGTTCTCACGAGCTTCCTTCGAGGAAAGAGTTAGCCAGGAAGGTCCTTCAGGAAGAGGCTGGTGGCTGGAGAACTATGGTATGTGGCTATCTTGCTTATGGTCATCAAGTCCTGGCCTATGGACTCTGGTGATGGCAGCCTGACCCTCCCAGAGACTAACACAAGCTGCAGGGTGGTATACTGGGCTCTGCATCATCCATCTGCCGATTCTCACAAGGACCACTCCTAGCATCCCATTGTCTAGCACTTACCTAAGTTCCAACCAGGTGTAGAAACTTTTCTCAACAGCAGGGGCCTGGAAACACCTTCAGAGCCATCTCCCCCAGGACCCCTTCCCTGTTTCTACAACCTGTGACTATGTGTCCCAGACGGCAGCAGAGTCTTTGGAGATGTGACAGTGTTGAGGGGCTTATAGTTTGAGGTGGGCCTGGACCATCTGGGTCAGCCCAGTGCAACCTCAGAGGTCTTTAAGAGGGAAAGTCAGAGAGTGTCTTAGTTGGGGGGGTTCTATTGCTGTAATAAGCACCAGAGCCAAACCTAACTTGGTGGGGAAAGGATTTGTTTCATCTTCCATGTCCCAGGCACAATCTATCATAGAGGGAAGTCAGGGCAGGAGCCTGGAGGCAGGAGCTGATGCAAAGGCCATGGAGGAGAGCTGCTTACTGGCTTGCCCCCATAGCTTGCTCAGCCTGCTTTGTTATAGCTTCTGCCCCAGGGTGGCCCCACCCACAGTGAGCTGGGTCCTCCTACATCATTCACCAGTCAAGCAGACGCACCACAGACCAACCTGGTGGCAGCATTTCTTCAGTTGAGGTACCCTCTCCCTATAATGACTCTGACTTGTGTTGCAAGCTGACCTAAAGCTAATCATCACAAAGAGGAGGTATGAAGACAGGCAGAAGTCAGAAGCAGTGGAGGTGAGAAGCCACATCTGGCGCAAGACCCCGCACACCCTTCTGGGTGGACATGCATGAGACAGGAGTCACTGGGAGAAACTTGCCCCACTGTTGGATTCTAGCCTAGGAACAGACATTTTATTCTGACCCCAGAACTGCATTTATATTACTTTAAGTCTCCAACCGGGGACACAACATTAGTAACAAGTACAAGAAAAAGTTAAGCAAGTAAGAGCTTAAGCACTGCTATTTGGCTTGGTTTGGTCTGAGCTGTGAGGCATCTTCCGTGGTATTCGGGGCTGACCTCCAGCTTGCAGCCTTCCTGTCTCAGCCTCCTAAACGCTAGGACTGCAGGGATGCACCACTGTGTCCAGCAGAAACTCACTCTTTAAACTTTATCTAGCGGGGGGGGGGGACATCTGGGGATCAAACTCATCATCAGGCATGGCAGCAGATGTCTTTACCCACTGACCCATCTTATCCTAAGACCGAAATCAACCTTTGGCCACCTTTACTCTCGTCCCTCAGCTGCATTTGCTGAGCCTCCCGTGGCTGCGGTGACTCTCCAGACTACTCAGCAATTCAGGAATTTTTCTTGAGAACTCATGAAGCCAGCCGTGGAGGCACACACCTGCAATCAATCCCAACACTTAGGAAGCTCAGTCAGAAAGATGATGCCCCAGAAAACCAGCCTCTTCCTCATCAAGGCATGGGGCTACTGGCTAGAGACCCTTTACCCCAACCCCTCTATCTTCTCACTGGCTAGAACCCAGAACAGAGACAAGAGTCTGGTGTAGAGAGACAGTGGAAACCAGGCCACCATCCAAAGCAAGGCAGGGAGCATCGAAGAGACTGGGCAGTGGTATGTCAAGCCCCATGCCCGTGGTGGGAAACCCCCGCTCACCTGTCCCTTTTTCCAGGCAGTGGACTACGAGCTGAACCGTGCCTTCATGTTGACCGTAATGGTGTCCAACCAGGCGCCCCTGGCCAGCGGGATCCAAATGTCCTTCCAGTCCACAGCGGGGGTGACCATCTCTGTCACCGATGTCAACGAGGCCCCCTACTTCCCCTCCAACCACAAACTGATCCGCCTGGAAGAGGGTGTGCCTACCGGAACCGCACTCACCACATTTTCCGCGGTGGACCCTGACCGGTTCATGCAGCAAGCCGTGAGGTGAGTCTTCAGCATAGCCTCGCCCTGTGTGACCCTCAAAGCTGGATACAGTCCTATGCGCCACACAGAAGAGTCCCAGAAAGCCCAAAGAAGCCTGAAAAACCAGGAATCCCGGTAGGGAGAGGGGGAGGACAGCCTTGGGCATTGGTGAGCACTGTCACCATGTCCAGGCTGACAAGGAAGATGCTTAGACTGTGGGGCCAGGCAGGCCTCACTGACAGTGGTGAGCAACTTGAGCGAGCTGCTTACATTCTCTGTACCTCAGGGTACCCACCCACCTGCAAGATGTAGATGATGAGAGCACAGCCTCCTGGAGTCCTCCAGAAACTAAGGCATAAGCCACTGCTGTGGCCTGTTCCTCTGTGGGAAGGACACAGAGGTGCATGAAACCTCCAAGGGCTCTGAGGACAGAAATGCCAGTGCACTGTGATCCAGAACGCTGGCTGGGTGGAGGGCGCTGGGGCCTTCACCTTGCCTCTGGTTTCCTGTCTGCAGGTACTCGAAGCTGTCTGACCCTGCAAACTGGCTGCATATCAACACATCCAATGGGCAGATCACCACAGCCGCAGTCCTGGACCGAGAGTCCCTCTACACCAAGAACAATGTGTATGAGGCCACCTTCCTGGCAGCTGACAATGGTGTGTCCCATTCCAGGGAGGCTCTGTCATAGCAGCTTCCCCTGTCCTGGGATTGTGGGCAAGGGAGAGTACTCCTGAGGGGGCCCAATGGCACCCAGAGAGTTACAGAGAGGTCTAGAGGGCTTATTCCTGCTTACTCCTTTACCCAATCGTGTCCCCACAGTGTTCCCAGTGTCCCTCATTCACTCAGGGCTCCAGGGCAGTCAAGAACCAGAGAATTTTGTGCCAGATGGCTATCCCAGCCTGCCTTTACTAGCAAGAACAGACCTGCTACTCTTCAGCACTGTTAGCTGGCACCTTAGGCTGGAAAGGCAGGAAGGCCCGTGTGACCCTAGCCCTGTGACTGGGACTCAGAGTAGGCCGCACAGCCCTTGGGAGCAAGGGAGGGCACTAGGCGGGCAGTAGGCAGGCAGCACAGAGAAAGGACATGTGGAATGGAACAAGAAGGATGATGTGCCATGCTAAGGAAGACAGTGCAGCTTCTCATGAGGCTTCTGAGGACTGTGGACCAAGCACAGGAGGAACCAATGCCAAAGAGGTCCATTTCAAGACCCACAGAACCCTGAAGTCTAGCTGAGCACTCTCATGGGTTCCGTGTGTTGGAGGTTAGGTAAATGAAATTCTGAGCAGAGATCAGTCTAGCTAGCATCATTGCTCCTGGGAGAGCCCTGGCCTCTCTGGGCCTCAGCTTTCTCCTTGGCAGAATGAGAGGAGCCTACTATCACTGAGAGTCACATCACTCATGGGTCATGACAAGCCTATGAGTGATCCAGGGGTCAATGTTCTCCACAGCGATAACGAAGGCTATCCTGTCATTCACTGAGAGCCCACACAAGGCCAGGAACCGATCCAGAGTCAGAAGAGACAAGCCTCAGCTAGCAGAACACACTGAGGGCCTGGTGCCTTCCAGAGATTAGGACAGACCTAAGCCCCTGCCTGGCAAAGCCTGTTTCCCAGTAGAGGTCATTTCAGCTGCAGGATAGCAGTAACTACAACAAGATTGAGAGGAATTTTTCTCTCACATTAAGGAGGCCTGGAGCTGGGGATATAGCTCATTCATACAGTGCCTACCTAGCATGTATGAGGCTCTGGGTTCTCTCCCAGTACAGCAAAAGGGGCAGTAGAGGGCAAGGAGAAGGGAGAAAGGGGAGGAAAGGGGAAGGGAGGGGAGAGAAGTGTCCAGGCCTGGTGACTCAAGTGACTGGGACAGGAGGGTTGAAATCTCAAGGCCAGCCTGGGCTACAGAGTATGTTCAAGGCTAGCCTCAGCAACTTAGAGAGCAAAGTCTGAAACCTGGCAGCCAGGGTGAGATTTGATAACCAAGCCCACCCCACTCACACCATGGCCATGCTGTGCCTCGGCATGGTCCAGCATGGATGCTCCAGACATCAGGACCACATTCCGGCAAGCAGAAGGAAGAGCAGGAAGGGTGCAGTGCTCATCCATGCTCTCCCGGGGATGTCCAGGAGGCACTACACAAGATCCCTGCTCAGTTTGTGACAACCAGAACTTAGTCAGGGGATCACTCTAGCTGGAACGTAACCTCCCAGTGGACAATGACAGTCTGGGCTAACACTTGAGCTCCAGTTCTCCCCTTAAAGAGAACAGAAAAAGAGGAGAGCAGTGAGGGCAGCCGTCCTGCCCTGCAGAGACGGAGAAACAAGAACAGATCATTTTAGTAGAGAGAAGAGCTGGGAGGGAGTAAAGGTGTTGGGAGAAGCTGGGGACGGGGGGAGGGGAGAAGCACATTTTGTTCTTGGAAGGAAAACAAACAAAGGCCCCAAGACAGGATTGTGCTGGTGGGTTCTTGGGAGACCTGAGCAGCTGAAACTTCAACAGCAAGAACTATTGTGGCCCCAAATCTGGTCCCATAGCAAGTGAAAGCCAAGGAAACCCTAACCCAACTGGCTGCCCCCAGGCCCTGTGGTCCTTGCAGTAACAAAGTTGGCTATACAGGCACTGGAGAGATGGCTCAGTGGTTAAGACTGACTGACTACTCTTCCAGAGGACCCAGGTTCAATCCCCAGCATCCACATGGCAACCATTTATAACTCTAGTTTCAGGGGGTCTGACACCCTCTTCTGGCCTCTGTGAGCACTACACAGAGTAGTATGCAGAGACATACATGCAGGCAAAACATCCATACACACAAAACAAAAAAAAAAGCATAAAATTCAAGTTGGCAGCACAGACAGCCTATGATGAGCAGCCAGCCCCGTCGAGGAAAGAACACCTGGGTTCTGTTCCACCACAGATAACAAGATGACACGTGTACTCCAATCAGTGCGTGGCTGTGTGTCTCCCTGGGGAGTGCACTTATCTGTCTGTCCTGTGTAGGAAGGGCCCTGTGTGCTCACCCCATCTGTCCTGCAGGGATCCCCCCGGCCAGCGGCACTGGGACCCTGCAGATCTACCTCATTGACATCAATGATAACGCGCCACAGCTGCTGCCCAAGGAGGCACAGATCTGCGAGAGGCCCGGCTTCAACACCATCAACATCACCGCAGCCGATGCTGATATGGACCCCAACATCGGCCCCTACGTCTTTGAGTTGCCCTTCATCCCCACCACAGTGAAGAAGAATTGGACCATCACCCGCCTGAACGGTGAGCCCACCCAACAGCGCCCTGGCCACAGGCAGAACCACGATCTCGGATGTGGCCCAGGGTCCACCACCAAGGAACAGTGGGCCAGGAAGATGGGAGACAGCCCTCGCCTCCCAGACAGTTCACACACAAGGCCAGAGTACAGCCCTGTCTACCCCTGCCCCTGCCACTCACTGATCTAGAAAGGGCCTAGCTCAGCCCATGCAGGCAGCTCTGGTGGATTGACTGGCTCTGAAGACTATATCCCTTAGGAGGCACTCCTTCCTGGGTGGCCAGTGCTAGGAGAATTACACCTTCCCAGAGACGCAATGCCCGTTTATGCTTCTACCAGCAGAACTACCTGTTCCTCAGGCCCTTGCCAGCATGACAGGGTGTTGCTTCAAGAAGCAAAGCCGCTGCTGTCCTCTATCTCTGGGCACCTGGTAGAGGTTTGGGTTCTGGCTCAAGACCTTTGCCCTTTTTTTCCCTCCCTTTGGGAGAGAGATTTTTTTTTTTTTTCCTAATTGATTTTATGAAACTCTACACATTCAGGAAATTCTTTCCTCATCCTACATGTTGACTCCCTTTCTTTTTTGCTACGGCCCATGTTTTGGCTTTGTGGGTCAATGTATTATTCAGGCACACATATGTGCAGATACATGTGTGCGCATGTGCCCTGCAGGTCACAGTCAGGCTCCACTGCTGTTCCTGGGAGCTGCCCACCTTGTTTTTTCAGGCAGAGCCTCTCTGGCTGGCCAGAAAGCTCCAAAGATCTGCTTGCTCTTGCCTGCCCAGCTCTGAGCCTATAAGTGTGCCCTCTGTGCCAGACAGGCCCTGGGGGAATAAAACTCAGATCCTCCTGTGTGCGTGTGTGCGTGTGTGCGCACGCGCGTGCGTGCCTGCGTGCCTGCGTGCAGGCATATGTGTACATATGCGCTGGATGTATGTACATGCACATGTTTGTGAGAAAGAGATTTTCATGCCATCAGACTCAGTGCCCGCCCGTGGAAGTCTTCCTTGGGAAGGACAGCTGCCTGTCAGCTGAATGTTGCTTTTCCTTACTCCAGGTGACTACGCCCAGCTCAGTTTGCGCATTCTGTACCTGGAAGCTGGGGTGTATGACGTCCCCATCATCGTCACGGACTCTGGCAACCCTCCCCTGTCCAACACGTCCATCATTAAAGTCAAGGTGTGCCCATGTGATGAGAATGGTGACTGCACCACCATTGGTGCCGTGGCTGCCGCTGGCCTGGGCACAGGTGCCATTGTGGCTATTCTCATCTGCATCGTGATCCTGCTAAGTGAGTACTGGCAAGTGTTCCAGATGCGGGGTTCCCTCTAACTACTTCTGGTTCCAAGGCATCTGACCAGACGGTCAGTGTGATGTCTCTTTTACGTGGGATCAGAAGCATCCCCACTATGGGAAGGGGGTGACACCAGGGCAGGGATAGGGCCCACATCCTCCTCTGAAAACACAAGGGGCAGGGAAGAATACAAAATTAGGCAGTGCCCCTGTGGTCGTGAGTGAACCTACCAGCCAGAGAGGGAACCCAGGCCCCTCTCCAACCTGCTGGGCGTAAAAAGCCAGGGATCAAAATACAGACAGCCCTGTGGCCCTAACAGGTGAGGCACACAGGGGGCACATCCCTTCTTCCACACATCTCCTCAGGTGACACAGCTAAGACACCAGCTGCACAGCTGTCTCCTGGCCACTTGATCTGGTGGAAAGTGACTCGAGGTTTCTGGTTTCTGCTTAGATGCTCACAGGTGGGACCTCTGCTACTCTCTCTCTCCAGTTCCCTGTCCATGGTGTGGGCCACACCAAGAGGACCCCTGGCTATCACCTCGTCCTGTCACTTGCCAGGCTTTTGGCCTCTGAGCCTACGCTAGCTGCAGTCTTTCTTGTCCCATCATTCAATCAAACCATTTGATCAAGGTGACCACCCTTCAGGCAGCCTGCAACACTGCCCACACCCTCCTCACTGTCTCCTCCCTGCGCCCTAGAGGACTTGTCTGCCCCCCTCCTCTTCCTCCTCCTTCTTTTCCACCTGTACATCTAACAGTGGAGAGATGGTGGCGGCTGCAAAAAGCACACCTGAAGAAACTATACCCTCATGATGATGAGGTCCCCTGTCTCCTGTTCACGGGAGCCCTGCCCTCAGAACCCAGGCAGGAACAGAGACCTATCAGAGAGGAGCATGCAAAAGCTGAGCACTCCCCTTCCCAGAGGTCCAGAGATAAGCAGAGTGCCACAGGACAAGTGCAAAGGAGACACATCTACACATGTGACAGGGAGGGGACATAATCTCTCATTCTGAGCCTGAGTCCTTTGGGTAGAAGAACCACTGGGATTGTTCTCCAATCAGCCTTCCCTCTTGAGTCAGCTATCCCTTATCCCAGTGTGTTTCTGGGGTGACCTGGGAGGTACAGGAAATGGCTTCTACTCACCCCTAGGCTTCCTGCTGGAGACATTCTTCTGGGCCCCCCTGCCCCAGTCTCCTTCCACCATAGAGGCATCACCCCACCCCCACATGGCTCCTGCCTAGAAATGTGGTACCCTGAAGCCCTCTCTTTTGCCTTCTGGACCCAAAGCCACACCTTCTAATGGTTTTAAGAATAGTGGTCTCTTAGTTCACCCTCTACCCTTGTCCTCCTGCCCCTTAGGGAGTGACACTTGTGCTCAGTCAGCCAACCCCATGAAGGAGAAAATGAATCCAGCGGGCCATTAGCCATCTCAGATTCCACATCTGGATATGCAATCAACTCCGGATAAAATGTTCACAGAAAGAATTGCATGACAGGGACTGAGGATCAATGTTTCAGTAGTAAGGGCACTGACTGCAGAAGCAGAAAGACCTGATCCCAAATTCCTAAGAGCCCCAGGCATAGCTATGCACACACCTGACACCCCACTGTGAGGTGAAGAAACAGGATTACTGGACCTTACAGGCGGACAGCCAAGATTCAGGTTCAAGGACAGACCCAGCCTCAAAGGAATACAGTGGGGAGTGAAAGATCTGGGCTCAGGTGTCCTCTGGCTTCCACTCTATAGTTGGGACTTGGTATTCACATGTATGTGTCTACACATGTGCATATCGTGCACATGCCTAACTGCTTATGTAGATGAACACAGAATATGTTCATCAGATGTGCATGCCTGGGCGTGCGCATTTGTGTACACAAAAGCCATGCATGCACACACATTTATAACCTGTGCACATCATGCGCACACACACTGCTCACGGGGCGGCCCCTCCTCTCACAGCCATGGTCCTGCTGTTCGTTGTGTGGATGAAACGGAGGGAGAAGGAGCGACACACGAAGCAGCTGCTCATCGACCCTGAGGACGATGTGCGCGACAACATCCTCAAGTATGATGAGGAAGGTGGTGGAGAGGAAGACCAGGTGAGCCACGGGTCTCTGCCGCCCCACAGTAGCCCTCGGCCCCAGCAGGGCTCATCCTGGCCTTTTGGCCTCACATGTCTCGTCCTGTTTCTTATGGAAAGGTGTTGCATGCTCCTTACCAGAGGCGCAGATCTGGGCCCAGGCTGCAGCCTCTCCTGTGTGTGTGCTCAGGCCTGGGCTAACTGTGCAGCCTCTGCCTGCATCCTCTCAGCAGATCTGCCCTCCTCACACGTTCCTCCCTCTCCAGACACCAGCCCCACCCGCTGCTGCCCCGTGCCCTGGAGAAAACAGTCCAGAGTCTTCTGGGGACATCAACACCCACCTACTGGACATTGCCAGTGTGTGTGTGTGTGTGTGTTTCGGGGGAGCGTCTCTGACCAGGATGGGTAGATTACACAGAGCTATCTAGTCAGGCCAATGAGAACCCAGCCCTTTCCTGCCATCACTAAGGACGCAAGGTGGCTGGCTGTGCAAGGCTCCTGAGCTGCAGGCAGGAGGCTTACTTTTGAGCGTGCAGGGGGGAGGTCGAGGCCCCTGCAAGGCATCTGGCAGGCCAAGATTCCATGGCTACCCTGAGGTCAGGCAGGACTGGGGCAAATGGAGAAGAGGAGGTATGTGGAAAGGGCAGGCCTAAGGATGGGCTAGGACAGTAAGGGTGCCTGGAGACCGGTACAGTGGTGCCCACAGGGCAGGTGACGAGACTGAAGGAGGGTGTGCTCAGGATTCTCCCAGTTGCCCTGTGTGCTGCCCCCATGCTCCAGTTCCCCTGACCGACTTGGTCTCCATCCCCAGGACTATGACCTCAGCCAGTTACAACAGCCGGAGGCCATGGAGCATGTGCTGAGCAAGGCCCCTGGTGTGCGGAGGGTGGATGAACGGCCAGTAGGTGCTGAACCCCAGTACCCAGTCAGGCCTGTGGTGCCCCATCCAGGTGACATTGGAGACTTCATCAATGAGGTATGAACGTCGGAAGGACCTGAGCAAAGTGTCTCCTTTAAAGGTGAAATCTTACCACACACACACTCACACACAACACAGAGCTTGTGGAGTCACAAGTAGATGAGATCAGACTCTAGGCCAGGCTGGCCCTCCTGCTGTGTGTGGCCTTGAGCACATTGGCTCTTGAATCAGCTTCTCGTAGGAGGCCTAAGACTCTCAGGTCTGGAGCTTAGCTCAGCAGGAATTAGGGGCCATTTAGGCCACTGTACCTACAATGGGGTGACGGTAAGAACTATTCTCAGGGGAAGTGGCAAAGCAACCAATACAGCTCTTGGACACACTAAGCCAGTGCAGCTGGGAATGGCCTTCCAGCCCACAGTGGAATCCTGATACCCAAGCACACTGACCTGTATGTCTCAGCTCTGCTCTGCCACCTCTGACTCCTGCCCCCACCACAACCCAAACATCCCACAGAGCCCTTCCTGAGCTTCAGCGCTTGGCTGTATTAAAGATCTAACACCAAGGCCTCCACACCGTGAGAAAAGCTTGGTCTCTTACAGCAGGGAGAGCCAGGAGAGGCTCCAGCTGCATGTCACACCACACCCTGGACTCTTATAAAGTCTTCCAAAAGGGAACAAATTATGGTACAAGAGCACAGTTTTTATTTGGCAGACAGAGGCAGGGATCTGTAGAGGGAGATCTCTAATTCAATAAACCAGGGAATTCACTTACAGTCTACTTACAGGCTGGAGTAGCTATGGGGCAAAAAGGGGATGAGAGCAAACAAAGGAGAAGTTTCCTTTTGGGGCATGTGGTTAGCCATTGCTAGGAATAACCAGCGAGCAGTGAGTTAAAAGATGTCAGGTGACCTCCCAGGCCAGCCGCACTAGGGAGCAATAGGGCTGGCAGTGAAGAGTCTAGAGAACCATTTACTGTACTTCTGGAAAGCAAACTACTTTTGTGTCAGAAAATGTTATTGCTCAACCAATGGAGTCCCTGGCTAATACCTCTGTCCACCTTCTTCTGGGGTAAAGCAAAGAGGAACGGCAGAACCAGCTTCCCTGGGGTCCCATCTGTGACCCTGCCTGACCCCCAGCATGGAGGTGGGAGGGTTGGGCTGGGGCTTTACCACCAGATCAAGAATCGTTGTATCTGAAGTGGAGTCAGCAACTCTTCTACCTCAGCCAGTGGCAGAGTCCCTTGCATGATAACTCATGTTGTGAGTCAGCAAATATCCAGAGGTTTCCTCAGAATACTCACAGGAGATGTCACCAGGTTCTGCAGTTCCCTAAAAGCCAGTGACACTCAGACAACACCATGAGCAACAAACTGTTTAAGCCCTGCAAAGCATGTCCCGCCTTCCCCTACTCCAGTCCATGGCCCATTTTCAAGTCACTCAGACGAAATAACAGACACAGAGTAAAGGTACAGAGAAGAACGTTCCTTTCCCAGGGCAGGGGTGGGCCAAAGTGGCACTCAGAGAAACATACAAAGCACTCAGTACATAATGAAGGACTAGAAAGACTGAGTACAAAGAAATGAAACTGCCAACTGGAGAAGAAAAGAATTGGGGGTGGGGATATGAAAAGAAAAATTATTAAGAGCATGAAGGCTGAGGACCGGGCTCAGGGTCCAGTGCTGGTGCTGTGGCACAAGGCTCTGGGTTTGATCCCCAGCACTGCCAAGCATGATGGGAGCCACACAATGAGATCGAATCCTGGGTTTCAGAAAGGAAGGAAAGAAGGAAGGAAAGAAGGAAGAAGTTAAATAACAAGGAAAAAGCAGAACACACAACTCTGCACCTCATCACACCCTGACCCTGACCCTAACCAATAAGCCCTAATACTAGTCATATCTCAATATAGCTAATAATGCCCCTAGGTCAAATCAAAATGCTAGCCATAATAACCTTAGACTTAACCTAAACCAAGCCAAGTCCTAAACATAACCTCTGTTCTAACCCAGACCTATTTGTTTTAAGTGAGATTAATATTTACTAATAATTATCTTTTAGTAAAGCTGCTGTTAGTCCTAAACAACTGTCTAACCAAATCACCACAGAGACTGGATTTATTTAGTTAACCTAGAACACAATGCTGGGCAATAGTTACTCCCTCCTAAACCTCCAAGCCCTCATAGTTTCCTAACACTTAGATTTTACCCATTAGACTTGCTTTTTGTGAAATCTTAGGTCTGGTTCATGCTCCACATCCTCCAAGATCTCTCCTCCAGCTCTCTCTCTCTCTCTCCTTTTTTCCTCCCACTCTTTCCTGTCCTCTGGCTCCTCCCCTCTTCCACCTACTTCCTTTCCCTGCTCAACATTGTGGCTAGTTGCTTTATTTGGAAGTTTACACAAAGATGAGACAGGTGATGCTTAGAATAAGCACCACAATACAATATCTGGACTGAAACCAGAGAGTGGGGGAGAGAAATCAGCATTTGAATGAACAAAGGTAAGGTATATACATTTCAAAAGAACATTATACCAACATTTCCCCCTTTAAGTCCAATAAAAGGCTCCTTTTTTTTTCAATACAATAATAATTATGAAAACTGTTATGTAAAATCTACATGTGCAATGTCCAGTCCATGTGTATTTAGCAACTTAGGAGAAAGTATCTGATCATCCTTTCTATCTTGACAAGTTTAAAGTTCTATACCTAAATTAACTTTTATCCTTATTGGTATTACCTATAAGAAGGCATTTAACTTCTAAACAACTTAAGCATAAATATGGCACTATGAATATTTGGTCTTCAACCCCATCAGAGACTTGAGAAGGAATAAAATTAGTTATTAGAGTAAATAGGAAGTACATGTTAGCAGCTTCCAAAAAATAAAAATTTGACAGAGACAGTTTGTTGCCTGAACCCATAACTTTACAATGTTGGAGCATCATCTTCAACCTTCTGGCTCAGAATATTTGACAGACATATATGTGAAGCAGGAACTATTTAGGACTTGCTTACCCTGTCTTGGCAGAGTTCAGCAGTCGACTTGTCCTGCATTTAAGTTTGCCCATTTTGGGCAGAATTTGTCTGTCGTGAAGCAAGGGTATTTTCTTTACCCAAATGGCTCGTTTGCCACATTTGAAGCCATCTCCATATGGAGGTTCTTCTATGCTTATTATCTTCTTTGAGGTAGGTGGGGTGCTGCCAGGAGATGACCTGTCTCATTGTCAAAGAATCTTTAAAATAATAAAGAAACTTTTAAATGCCATATTCTGTAGGTGTCTGAAGTTTTTGAAGACTAACTTTATGTAATCTATCTGTCTACAAAATCATATCTATCTGTTAAACCTAGAATGTATATTCCTGTGATAAAATAGACTAGTGTTTGACATGACTATGAGTTGAATAACTAGCAATTAATTTGCATTACTTAATATCCTAACCAGTTTTTGATAGCAGTTTAAAAGTATTGGAAGTAACCTTGAAATTGTATCAATATACTAGAGCTTATACCAATGTATCAAAAATACTTATTTTGCATCAATATGCAAAATCCTATACCAGAGTTAAAATTAACCTTATTTGAGAACAAATAAAACCCTAAGTTGAGTAGATTCAATAATCTACCTTTTGTCTTATTCCTATAAGATATCCCTGTATAATCCTTGTTTTACTCTGTATAAGACCATTAATAATTTATAAACATCTCCCAATGACAATAAAATTTCATAGCCATAGAAAACAACCAAAAACCTACTCAACCCCCTTTTAAGGAAAATTGAACATCGTTCTCATGGATTTCTTCTAGCTGACATTTTGGACATGCAGAAAGCCTGGTAGGGAGCCCAAAGAAAATTGGAAAAATTTGGTTAATTAAGCAAGCAATAACATTTGTGGTCCAGTCTTTGAATGTTGAGGAATTTCAGGCTTAGTAAAAGTCCTGTTTGGAACAGTCTAAAATGCTGGACCAATTACGATTAGTATCTTTCTTCAAAGATCTCTTGGGAGCAAGCTTTGATGAGAAACAACAATTGAAGCAGTTGAGGCAGGAACAAGCAGAATGCTGAAACATGCAAGATGCTGGAACAGATGTGTCAATGTCTCGGCAAGCTGAAGAATGAATCCTGTCAGGTTTGATCCAGCATCTCTGGTGTTCAGTTCTTTTGCAAACATATAATTTCTCACAAGCATTATAGAGTTCTAAAATTATAAATGTACGAGATGTACAGGATGAAACTAAACTGTAAGCCAATTTTATCTATGCAATTAAATTAGCATAATACATTTTGAGGATATTATAGCCAAGGATTTATTGGCCAAGTATTGTTGGAGTTTTGGCTGGAGACATTTTTTTATGTCTCAGTCAGTTTCAGAGTTGTTTCCAAGTAAAGGGATCAGCAATATAAGTTACCATTATTACTGAACATACAATCATTATCATGTTGAAATCAAAACAAGGTTGGATAGATTAAAATATCTTTTTGGGCTCTTGTGTGCCTATTGTATTAGGTCAAGTTGCTGCCTATTTCCCTAGAGAAGCCTCCCATTAGAGAGACAAGCTGGTTGCCTTGAGCCATAGAAAACGCATGTTTTAAGTAACCTTTATATAAACTCCTTTTTAATTTAGAATATAAGCATATTGTAGGTATCTTGTACCTGTTTTGAGGTTTAGCCCTAGATTTTTATATAGGTTGTAGCTATTTGTCCTGTCCCCTTTTTTATATAGAATGGGCAGTTATGCTTTTATAGCCAAACTTTATTTAAACTCCCTCTTACCTTTAGCACTTAAGCATACCCTAGGCATCTTGTACCTACCTGGGCTTTACATTGATAGTGGCTATTTTTTGGCTTGCCCCTTATTTATACAGACTGGGAAGTTATGCCTTTATAGTCGAACTTTATATAAACTCTCTTAGCGTTAGCATATAAACTCTCTTACCCTTAGTGTTAAGTATATCCTAGGCATCTTGTACCTGGATTTTTACATTGGTTTTGGCTGTTCTTTGGCTTGCCCTCTTTTTTATATGGGAAGGACAGTTTTGTTTTTTAAACATATGAATATAATGTTTGAGTTTTTAGGACTAAACTAGGTTGGCATGTACTTTGCCATCTTTAAGCCTCTTGTGTCTTTTTTACATAAGCATGACCAACATTTTTCCCCCATGAAAATGTCTCACGTTTAAATGGATAAGTCAGTTTCCAGAGCAGTGTAACATTATCTCTCTTTACATAAACCTAAAATATATGTGAATCCAACCTTTAGAGCAGTAAGGACATAACATGAACCAGACCTAACATTTCACAAGAAGCAAGTCTAATGGGTAAAATCTAAATGTTAGGAAACTATGAGGGCTTGGAGGTTTAAGAGGGAGTAACTATTGCCCAGCATTGTGTTCTAGGTTAACTAAATAAACCCAGTCTCTGTGTGGTGATTTGGTTAGACAGCTGTTTAGGACTAACAGCAGCTTTACTAAAAGATAATTATTAGTAAATATTAATCTCACTTACAACACCTATTCCTAACCCTGGTTATGATACAAACATAACGATAATCCAACTACTAGCCATAACAAAATCATAACTATAGCCCTAAAAACAAAACTAACCTTAAACCTAATCTAATTATATACTGACTCTAGCATTACCCTACCTAAAACCTAGACATGACCATAACTGTTAGGCTAGCCCCAACTCTGGTTTAGATATAAATATAAAGCATCCTGAACCTAAGCTGAAAACAAACTCTAACCGTACCCGTAGCCCAAAGTCTAACACAGAAGTTCTCAACCTGTGGGGGTCAAACCAAACTTTCACAAGGGCCACCTAAGATCACTGGGGAAAATGCTGATATTTACATTATGATTCATAACACTAGCAAAATTACAGTTATGCAGTAGCAGCAAAGATAATTTTATGGCTGGGGTTCACCACAACGTGAGGAATCATGTTAAAGGGTCACAGAATTTAGGAAGGCTGAGAACCACTGCTCTAACAGTAATTATTTGACCTCAACCCCAGCCCTAGACCTATTCCTAACACTAAACCTGACACTGGACCTTAACCTAGCTAGCCCTAACCCTCCCTACCACTAACCCTAGATTTCCCTAAACCTATCCCTAAATAAATTCCTAAAGCACCAGACTTAACCCTAACCCAGCGCTCACTGCAACCCTAACCCTAGCCTAAAACCTAGGCTTTGAACTAGACCTATTCCTAAATTCTAGCTCTAGCAGCAGCCTGAACCACAGCTGTCCTCACCCCAGCCGTAGAATAGCTGACTCTAATCCTAACCCTAACCTCACCAGCCTATCTGTACCATTAACCCTAAGCCTAGCTCTGGGCCCAAACATTAACCCTAACCTGAACCCTAACCCTAATGCAGACTGTAGAGTTAGTGGTAACCCCTACTTCAGTCTAGGCCTAACCCTGTTCCCACCCTTGGTGGGGCAGAATACTACCCATGGCCCAGCCCATCCCCAGCCTCCTGGTGTAGCTCCCAGTGGCTTTGAGCTTCCTGTCCCTGTGCTCCATGTCTTTTCTTTTTAGACTTATCTATTTTATTTTATATTATGTGTATGAGTGCTTTGCCTGCATATGTGTCTGTACACCATGTGTGTACAAGGCCCACAGAGGTCAGAAAATGGGGTCACAGCCCCTCAAACAGATGTTTGTGAGTTGCCACGTGGGTGCTGCAAGAACAAAGAATGTTCTTAACCTCGGAGCCATCTCTCTGGCCCCTGTGTCTGTTCCTATAAACATACTTTCTCATTTGGCCCTTGGACAGACCCTACCCTACAGACAAGCTCATGCGCCAATTATTGAGCATCTACTGTATGTAAGCACCTGTCCTGCCTACCCCTGCCCCACCCGCTCGGGTGGATCCTCCTCTGTTCTGTCTGGGCTGACACAGCTCACCCTCCACCCTAACCCCTCATCTCTGTGACCTCCCCCAGGGACTCCGGGCTGCTGACAATGACCCCACCGCACCCCCCTATGACTCCCTGCTAGTCTTCGACTACGAAGGCAGTGGCTCCACGGCAGGCTCTGTCAGCTCCCTCAACTCCTCGAGCTCCGGGGATCAAGATTACGACTACCTGAATGACTGGGGGCCCCGGTTCAAGAAGCTGGCGGACATGTATGGGGGTGGTGAGGAGGATTAGCCGACCTCACCTCTCCCACCAACATGAGAAGGGCGCTCGAGGCCGAGCAGCGGAACTGAGCCGAGGCGCCAGTGCTGTCCTGGCGTCAAGAGGCCCCTCCCCGCTGCCATCCCCGGGTGGAGCTGCACAGTGTGGAGCTGCGCAGTATGGACTTAGGCCACCAGGCGCCCACCACCACTGCGGCATCTCAGTAGCCACGTACCGCGAAGGGAGAGCCAGAGGCACAGCCCTAACTTGAATATCTTACAACAAAAGCACTGTTAAATCAAAAACAAAGTGCCTTTTGGTACACGTGACAGATTCCCTAACTCAGGAGTGACTGAAAGAGAGGAGACAGCCCGAGGCCCCCACCTCTGTCCACCCTGCCCCACAGCCCTTGGCCCCATCTGGTACCTCCTGAAGGCAACAAGCCGGGGTGGGAGAGAATATGTCCTTTTTTTTTTTTTTTTAATTCTTTTATTAAGAAAAAAGAACGTGGGTGACTTATTTGCAAAAATAGATGGAGTCCAGATCTCAACAGCTTCTGTTGTGCACGGCCAGGGTCTCCTGGGCCCTTTGGGCTCCCCGAGGCTGTTAGGTGAGGATTGGGTTTTCCACGCTGGGCTAGCCCAACCCCATCAGCAGAGCCACTTCTGTGTGGACTGAGCTTTCACCTGAATTTGTGCCCTGCCCCCAAGATACTGTAAATAGCTGAGACAGGTGTGATGCCCCAGAGACCGTCCTCACCTCGACACTTGGCCACTGCCATGCCCTCAACACCACCAGAAAGCCTCTCTCTGGACCAGCCGTCACCCCAATACCACTGAGGTCCCCTTTTGCCTTGGTCCAGGACAGCGTGTTGTCCAAGAAGCCACAGTGTCCTGCAGAACCCTGACACAGCCCTCCACTCGTCAGAAGAGACCCTGAGGGATCCTGTTGAAGGCCTAACAGTCACAAGCTCCCCTCAGCGGAACCCCTGAATGCCCTCAGCACACTGCCCGGGCTGTGCAGAGGGCAGAGAGCAGAGCCTGGCCAGACTGGCAGCTGCTTGGCCCCTTGGGCCCATTTAGCCCGAGCTCCTGCCTGGCCCCATGAACTGCTATGGATGTCAGGACCTACCAAGGGGCCAGTGAGAGGTTCTCTGACTGTGCCCATATGACCACAGATGGTCCGGCTTGGACCCATGTTTCTGTTGTTCTCTGGAGCTGGTGTGGCACTTTCCATGGGCAGCTTGACACAGGGCAGACGGGGCAGGGTGAGCACTTATGTAGGACAGCAATAGGATGTGTCCAAGGACCTACAGGAAATGGCAAAGCTGCCCTTATCACTGGGGGGAAAAACAGGCCTAGGACATTCACATGTCTGGGCCCAAAGGAGCCCTGGGATGGGGCAGAAGGGCAGGCACTGAAGGGGCATCTGGTGCTGAGCCATCTTCCTGGCTCACCCCAGGCAGTCCAACATACTCCGAGAGAAAGGGGTTGAGAGTGATGGTAGCTTGGGAGGTCTTGGTGGCTGAGACTTTTGGGGGAGACAGCAGAAGTGGCAGCACTGATGAAAAACAAGTTCCTCCCAGATCCCCAGTCCATACCTACACTGCTGGGGCCAGAAGGGCTTTAAAAGGGCTGGGGTTCCCCAGGAGACAGCATGCTCCCCAGCCAGAGGCCTCTAGTTCATGGCTCCTCTTGGCCTCCGGCTTTACCCGATGGCTAGGTTCATTCCCTTCTCCACACTGCTTTGGCCTCAGAAGACACACCTGAGTGAACTCATGGGTGCCAAACTTGTGGGCATGACCCATTGGATGTCAGGGTTCTTTCCCAAACCAAACCTGCCCCCACCTCTGAACTCCTGGACCTGAGCTGGGCTACAAGCTCAGCTGTGTCCATTCTTACTCCTCATATGGCTGCCCAGGAGGTGGGATGGACAAGGGGCCTTTGTAGCTTCCTGGGAGCCCCCCTCCCTACAGCCAGCCAGGCCAGTGGAGCTCGTGGAGAAGCTGTCCTATGCAAAATTGCTTGGGGTCGGCAACCAGTGAGGGTGGTACTGAGCTTGTCGTGGCTACTGGTGGGATTGCTGTGGGCCAGGGCTTGGGGAATGAGAAGAATTTTCTGGGTTTGATTTTGAAAAACCCAAGAATCACAAATGCTCTATCGGAAAGCTGTGTTTGATTGGGAGACAGTGGCTAAGAACTCTCCTAAAATCCCAAGGCTTTTTTGGAATCCTGGGATGGGAGGTGCCAAATCCATCAGCTACCTGGAGGAATGTCTCACCTGCCTCCACCTCCTCCAATCCCCATCCCCAAGGCCTCTGTCACTGCCAGGCCCCTGCAGGAACATCCATGGGGTTCCCCAAAAGCTGGACAGCTTGTCCCTTCACCCCACACCCCAGTCAGCCCCCAGGGCTAGAGAAAGATAGGGTTCCACACACCCCCGGAACCATCTTGGAACTCTGTTCCCAGGCCAACAAGTTAGCATTAGCCAAGCATACAGTCAGTGTCAAATGTTTCTCTCCTGTAGCTTGTAGATACGACGCGTCTATGGTCAGGGCCCAGCCAACCTAGGCTGGTGGCCAGCTCTGTGCAGTACGAGGGTGAGGTTTAGTTCCTTTAGGGAGAAGCCCGCACTGCTGAGTGGCTTGGAAGAATACCTGGCCATGGTCAGCCTCGGCCACACCTGACTCCCGGCCAGCCGTTTTCTTCTCATGTCTTTCAGCACATCCAAAATGCCAGGCCTCCTGCCACCAAAGTGTCAGAGTAATGTCCAATTATCAGGCCCTCAGAGATGCCTCGGTTTCCCCCAGAGTGAGTGCGTGGTACATTGAGACGACACCTCTGTGCTCTCCAAGGTAAACAGGAGAGGGATGTCTCCATTTCCGCCCAAACTCAAAGGCAAAACCAAAAACTCGAAGCAGAATCACCCTGCCCAGGGCACCCTGTGTGGTAGCTCAGACACCTCGTACCAAGCAGGCTCTGCCACACCAGCCGGCCGGTGGAAATCACCTCCGTATACACCGGGGACGCATCTTGCTTTTCCTTCCTCTCCTTTTTTTCCATTCTGATTTATTTTTTGCATGTTTATTTTTGAAAATGGACAAATGTGTAGCAGCCCGCATGACCGTGGTTGTTTTGGGAAAGATACCGGAGTATGATGCGTTCGCACTGCAGCCCTGAGCGTCATGCGGTGAGACAGATGTTCCAACTTTTTTTGTAATCGTCAACAGCACAAATATTTTGTATTGTCGTTTGTATCATTTTGTACCGAAAAAAAAAAAAGGAAAAAAAAATGGGAAGAGAGTTGATGTTTTCAATGTGTTTTTAGTGCCAGGCAGCCTTGGTTCCGAAGGGAACAGCAGCTTTGCAGAATTGTCGTGTCCTGGAGTGGAGTTGGGCGTTAGCACGCTGCTCCAAAGGAGTAAATAAAGTCCCCTTTTAAGTAGTCGGCCTCTGGCTTGCTTGTGTTCTTCTGTGCATTCTAGGATCTGATGGAGTTCAGGGCTCTGGGCAGGTGACTAGAGGGCAGATGGTGTCAGGAGTGAGGCCTTGTCATGCTTTGTTAAAACCTGGGCACTGTTCTATGCACCAGAAAAGGCGGCGTAAAACCAGGGCCACTCCTCACACATCTGAGGCCCACGTGTCCTATGCATACTTTACATTTTTAGGTTATAAAGCAAACACAAAGTACGCTCAACAAACACCTTTGTGACACCACAAGGAGGCAGACTTAGATTGAGAGCAGATTTGTTTTGTTTTTATGGTGCTGGGGATCAAATCCAGGGCCTCTCAGGTGCTAGGCAAATGCTCTGCCACTGAACCATATCCGATGCCCTAAATTCAGAACTCTCACAGTCAATGTGCAGCATGTAAGAGTGAGCTGGGCTAGACCTACCCCCCCCAACACACTTTCCTACCCTAGCAGCAGCTGACGCAGAGAAGCTGGGGCCTGCACATTGGATAGATACTCCAGTCTGCATGTGGCTTCTTTACCTAAGCCCTCCTGCCCCCAAAAATCCCTTGGAGCTTTGGCAAGTCCACTTTGTTAAAAAAAAAAACAAAAAACACTTAAGAGTCTTCCAAGGTTGCTAGACTGAAGGCAATCTGTGATGAACACCAGGGTCCTGGGACCCATAGTGGACTAAAGGAGTTAGCGCATGGCCTGGGTTACAGCAGATTCTTTCCTCTGTCATGAGCATGGTCAAATCCGTCATAGAGTGCCAACACACACATACACATGTGTGCACACACGCACATACACATGCCTATATACAAACATACACACACATGCATGCACATGCATCTGTCGGTATACACGTATATGCACACGAACAGGCCCCTAGCCACTCCATTTCCAGTGCAACCCATCCTAGTGATACCATCCTAGGTATCACTGGAATTGTCGGGAACCACAAGCCAGAATACCACTCGAAGCTGAATGCCCTGAACGTCTCCTGCCCTCACCTTGAGCTCTCCTTGGATCCCATGGGTCCACCCTCCTCTGCCTCACTCCTTCCAGCCTGCTTCTGGGCCCTCATTTCCTCCTCAGCTCTAGTTATCTTCCTACTTTCCTTCCCTTCCTCCTTCCTTGCAGTACCTCGTCCCGGGCTCAAATGTGAAAGGATCCATGAGCCAAGGAAGGATTCTCTAGGCAGGGCAGGCAGAGCTCTGCCCGTCATTCCTCGTACTGGGAACAGCAGGTAGTGTCAGTGTCACACCCCGACTGCTGGGACTTAGATGGCTGCCATGCCCTGCTCTCTTGCGCTAGGCAGCTTCCTACTAGCTAGGGACTATCACTCTCTGTCTCCAGAGGGCAACTTGGGGAGCCACGTCCAAGCGTTGTTCTCCATAGCTTCCAGAAATTTCCAGCATGATGATCTATGAATGGGGATTCCCTACTCATCTTCACAGACTCCAGTCCCATCCAAGGACTCTAGAAAGTGCCCTACTGCCCCTCCCCATGGAGGAGCAAGGGCAGAGAGAAATCTACCCCTATCAGGCTCCTCTGTTAGCCCCACAGAACCAGCCATGGGAGGCTAGAAGCTAAGAGAGGTAGAGAAGCACACGGCCTCCCTGAGGCCCTTGGTGGCCAGGCAAGGAGTCAGCCAGCAGAGGCTCCTGGCAGCTTTCAGCTCAAAGTGGCACCCAAGTAGGGTTCACTAGAGCCACAAGTGGGGCCTGTTCCCACACACTACAGAGGCTTTTCACCAAGCATACTTCACACACTAGTCACCCATCTTTTACCGGGAGGACACAATGTCACACCAGGGGACACAGCAGGCACCAACCTGCCAAGCCTACTCTTGGAACTGGCAACCGATAGAACTATGAGAATTTAGTTCAGTCATTTTGATATAGCAACACAAAGACATGTGTAGTCACACAGCCAGGATCTACCTGGAAGTACTATCCTTTCAGCTTCTCTTCCTCCCTCCTCAGAACCAGCCAGGAAACCAGATCTCTGTGCATCATGGAGGATAGGACGCCAAGTGCACTTACTCTTTGTTCCAGCCCACGGATGGCAGCCCCCTCTGCACTCTGAGTGGGTCTTTCTCCCTTTTTGTTCTTCTCTCTGTCTACCTGTTTCTCTACCAAGCACAGAGCTGAGTGGTCAGCCTCTGTGTGTCCTTGATTTGGTGTTTCTGCACACAGAAATATTGATGCCTTGTCTCCTTGAGACAAGCATCAGCAAGTGTCTCAGGTCCCCGGAGATGAGGTCTCTTCTGGTCTACATAGTCTTGGTCGCCACTGCCCATGGGCCACCGGTGGCTACACTGGGAAGTAAATGGGGATTGTGGGCTGGACCAGGGTTTCTCAACAGAAATCTGCTTGCATGTGAACTCATGCTGTGGCCTGGGCTTCTTGTGTGCATCAAACCTTAGTCTCCCCCACAAATACCAGAAAAGGGCCCGTAGCCCTGGGTCTGATCTTGACTGGAGACTTGACAGGGCACAGGCCTCCACTCCAACTCTTCCTGGCTTGGAAAACCAGGGTTTGGCCACAGCAACCCACACCTGGCCAAGATAGCCTGGTCCTTTGCCAGAAACTCAGTAAGGGTGAGAGCCCGGCCAGGACACGCATCAGATGTTCTCGAAGATGAATCACCTGCTGACCATGGGTCCAGGCCCCTAACATCCCAGCCTTCCCAGCTAGAGTCCCTCCTCAGCATCTTGGACCTAAGCTAACTCATTTCTCTACGGGGCCCACTCAAAATACCTCACCTTCCCGGGTAGCAAAGAACACTCCAGAAGCAAGGACCAGACTCCTCCCCACCCTACTCCCAGAAGCAGACTGAGTATCACCGATGAGAAAACCATGTGTCGCATTCCCTGAGAGGCTCACGGTGAGTGCAGGCTACAGCAAGACCAGCAGACGCTTGTTTCAGGATGGCAACCTCAAGCCCAGTTCCTGGAAGCTCAAGTAGATGAGTGGCTGAGGGTGTCCTGGACTGCAGACACACCTGCTTCTCTTTCGCAAGCCACACTGGTAAGCCTCTGATTCCCACAGGGGATGCCTTAACTGCTTTTGGGTCATTCAAGATTTTCAAGTGACCTGGTCACGTGTCCTCTCCCTGCTGGCTCCAATTCCCACTGGAGGACCTCAGCAGCAGCTCACACCTTTATAGCCATACAACTGTGCCTTACCACATGAAGCCAGAGACTAGGCCCTGACTACAGAGAAAGCTGAGTCTGAGAATCATGGCCCACCAGGATCAGCTGCTGGATAATGATACCTCAGACCCAACCCCAAGACCAGTCTCTTCAGATGTAGCCTTCCTTGAAAAATGGCTCATTATAGGCTGCTTCTAAGGTAGAGGGCTCAGACCTGGACACCTAGCAGGCAATACCTTTCCACCTCTGAGAAAAGGTCAGTCTTCTGACATGATATCAGCCTTTGCTTGGGTACAAGTTTGCATTCCAAATGACTTGCATAACAAAAAAAAAATTAAAAATCACTCACAGTTAATTACGGTGTGGCTGATAATTGCAGGAACAATTAGGCACATGTTCATTTTGAGGGTCCTGAGCAGCTAGCAACATTTACAACTAGGCAGCTGCTCTGGATGGGAAAGACAATGAGAAGCACATTCCTACAACCAGCCTCTTGAGGAGCAGCCACAGGATGCAGATTGGGCTGGAGGGTTTGGGGAGAATCCCCTTCCCAGCTCCGGGGCAGAGGACTTGTTGGCCTAGAGGCAGAGTTTGGAAAAATGACGTGTCAAGTCCAGCTCAGGTCTTTTTCTGGAAGCCCAGACACTCCTGGATCTTCTGCTGCGGGTGTGTGAGGCTCAGAGCCACCAGTTCACAGGCTTGCGCTGGGCACAGCCTCCTGCCTGTGGTGTTGACTTCAGAGGCAGCTATCAACAAACTCAGCTGCAGCATATGTGATGGAGGCCTGGTCCAGCCACCTTCAGGGATCCTGCACACCCACTGATGCTCACATACACACACACACTCTGTCCTGCTCAGGCCTATCACAGGCTGTCAGGGACTGTCTGAGGCACTCCCATGGCGGTCAGGGGCACAGAGAGGAGGCACCAGGGCCTTCATCTGAGCAACCTCCCCTGCAGCCATGCTCCCCAGCCAGCCACGCCCCACACATTCATAAGGGCCTGAGTCACACGTAGTCTTCTGTGGGAAGACCTTTCAGAGTCCCCCTCGAACAAAATTTCCACTCTATATTTTGAACATGGCAAACTGAGATCTTAAAGATCCATCCTTGGGGGCTGGAGAGATGGCTCCACAGTTAAGGGCACTTGTTGCTCTTGCAGGGGACCAGGGTTCAAGCCCCAGGACCAACATGGTGCCTCACAACCATCTTTAACTCTAGTTCCAAGGGATCTGATGCCCTTTTCTGGCCCCCACATGCACTGCACACATGTGTGCACAGACATACATGCAGACAGCACCCATGCCCATAATTTTGGTGTGGTTTGGCTTAGTTTGGTTTGTTTCAAGACAAAGTTTCTCTGTGTATCCCTGGCTGTCTTGGAACTCACCCTGTAGACCAGGGTGGCCTCAAACTCGGAGATCTGCCTGCTTCTGCCTCCCAAGTGCTGGAACTAAAGGCGTGTGCCGCCACCACCACCCAGCTAAAATTTTTAAGAACACATTTTTTTTTAAAGATGGATTCTTTAAACCCCATGATCCTTATCTCTCAGTCCCCACATTTCTGAAAACAACTAGCCTTGAAGAAATGGCTCCTTGCAGTTGGACACTTTGGAGGTGTCTGAGGCTAGACTGCCAGAGTACGGCACCTCCAGCATCCGGTGCTCACCTACCCCTCAGCATATGGTCGCACACCCACACTGCTCCAGCTACACCTGGTCTTTCCAGGCTCTCCATGCCTCAAGAAAAGCAGAGTGGAGGCTCAGGGAGATCTTCCATCCCATCGAAAAGCACTCTGGCTAGCTTGACTTGAAACGACATTAGCAGACTGGGTGGGGCTGAGGTGGTGCAGACACTGTCGGCTTGCCAAGGCCACTCTTCACCCACCTCTTGCTAGCCACCATGGAGCCCCCTCCGTAGCTATGAAAGGCTGTAGACTCAGGGGCTCATGCCTCAGTCTTTTGAGCTACCCTTCCAGTCCCCCTCCTCTTCTCATAAGAACACTTGTCCGTGGCCAAGCCAGAATGCCCTCTGAGCCCTTCACCTGATTCCATTTTCAAAGATCTTGTTTCTGAACAAGACCCAGTTCACAGGCTCAGGGACCAGGACTTGACATCTTTGGGAACCATTTTTTTCAGCCAGCCACAATCATCAAGATTAAAAATATAAATAAAATTTAAAAATTAAAAAAAAAAAAGCCTGGCCACAGAGATGGCTCAGCAAATAAAATCTTGCTGTTCAAGCCTGCCAACCTGAGTTTGACCCTTGGAAGCTACATAGTAGAAGGAGAAAATGGACACCACCGAGCTGTCCTCTGACCTCCACATGGGTGGTCTGATAGGCACAAATCCACATATGTGCATACATAACAATAACTAATATGTTAAAACAAGGTATTTTAAAGCCCTAGGGCTAGGGAGATGGCTCATTCAGTAAAGAGCCTTCCCAGGCCGGGCCTACAACATGTATGCTATCATGCTCTTTTCACACAGGCGCTGGGGAGCGCAGTCAGGTCCTGTGCTTGCAAAGCACTTTGCCAACTGAGCCATTTCCCAGACTTTGACCTTTTTTTTGTTTTGTTTTGTTCTGTTTTTATTTATTAATTTGTTAATATGACTGATGGGAATTGTGAAACTGACAAAATTTTCAAAAATGTGAGAGCTCAGGACTCCCGCGTGGACATTAGACAGCAATAATGGGCACCTAGCCCCCCTGCCTCACCTCTCAGCTGCCTGGGCTCAAGGCTGTGCCCCACTAGGAGGGACTTGACCAGGAGGACTCTGGAACAACTGCCTCAGTGACATGAGGTTGGTGCTCGCTTTGATCTCTTGGCTGTAAGTAATAGGAAGCGAACCCTTTTTCCCATTCTCACCCTTGCCTGGCCGGCGGGAACCCAGCCTCCAGCTTCTCACAAACTGGCCCAGCCCCACCCCTGTCCTACAGCACAGTCAGAGGCTCTGTCCACGTAAAAGGACAAGAGGCCTCTCAGGGTGTCCCCAGCACACACACCTGGCTGCCCTACAAAGAATACCAGACCACAACAGGTCAACTTGTATCCTTTTGCCCAGAAAACCACTTATAACTGTCACTTGCTGAAGCACCTACTAGTAATGGAAAGTTTGGGTTTCTTTAAAAACTCAGCTGTGTTATGTAAATACGTTTTTGTTTTAATCCCAAGTGTGGAATTTTAGTTTGAGCTTTAGCTTGTCCACGGCTGCTAATTGTCTTGTGCAGGGTTTGGTCATTGCCAGTTGGTAACGGCCTGCCTTGTGCTGCATGGAAAGGGGTGTGGTCTAGGGCTCTGAGGATAGAAATATGAGAGCCCAGGAAGAGAAAGCTTGTCCTGCGGTGGTGGCATGTGGCAAGTGGCTGTGTGAAGAGACCAGAGACAATGGTGTGGTGGTTCGGATCGGACAGAGAGAAATGCTTCGGGGCGCAGCAGCTTGGAGGAGACTGCTGGCTGCATTTGCTGTTGACAGAGATTGGTATAGCCCCAAAAGAACCCATTGACCCTAAACAGCCAGGAGAATTAAAGGGGTCAACGGCCCCCTCTCTCCACTAACCTTCTCTCTCCTACTTAGGGTTGAGGGGGTTAGAAGGGAGACGTTTTAAGGAAAAGTTGAAAAAGAAAAGCTACATCTACGACCCTCCCTCTCTACAGCTGAATGCCTGTCCCTGTACCTCCATTTTGTGTCACAAGCAGCATGGATACGTGTGATGACCAAGATGGGTTCAAGGCTCAAGGCTAACCTCCCAGCATGGAGGGCCCACACCCACCAGGGGACACAGCTCGTGCCAATGGCTTCTTGTCCAAATGGAGCTCTGGCCCTGAAGCTGCTCTCTGGCTTGCCCTGATCCAGTTGTCACTGTAGTGACTTTTCCCAAGACCGGTTCCCTCCTTTTCTTAAAATTATTTTTATTTTACTTTTTGTGTATGGGTGTTTGCTTTTCTGTGTACCACATGCTTGCCTGGTGCTAGGGAGGCCAGAAGAAGTCCCTGTAACTGGAGTTAGAGATGGTTGTGAGCTGGCTGATGAGTGCTGGGAATTGAACCCAGGTGCTCTGAAAGAGCAGCCAGTGCTCTTAACTTCTGAGTCATCTCTCCAACCCCAAGTCTGGCTACCTCTTCACTTTGATTTTTTTCCAATCAGCTGTATTCGAGATATAATGTGCCTATAATGAAATTCATTCATGTTATTTTACTTACTGGATGTTTTAGATTCTTTTGTTTTATGAGTGTTCTGTTTACATGTGAGTATATGTACCAGATGCTGGCATCCATGGAGGTCGGTCAGGCAGCACCAGATTCCCTGGAACTAGAGTTATAGATGAATGTAAGCTACGATGTGGGTGCTGGGAACCAACCCAGAGCCTTCTGCAAGAGAAGCAAGTTAAGAATGCTCTTAACCATTTAAGAAGTGCCATTGGAAACCGGGTGGTGGTGGCACATGCCTTTAATCCAGCACTCAAGAGGCAGAGGCAGGCAGTGCTCTGTAAGTTTGAGGCCAGCCTGGTCTACAAAGTGAGTTCAAGGACAGCCAGGGCTACAAAGAGAAACCCTGTCTTGAAAAACCAAAATAACAATAACAACAAACAAACAAAAACCCCACTGAGCCATCTGTGGTGATTTGAATGAAAACGCCCTTATAGGCTCACAGGGAGTGGCACTATTAGGAAGTATAGCTAGTTGGAGGAAATGTGTCATTGGGGTGGGCTTTGAGGTTTCAGAAGCCCAAGTCAGGCCCATTGGCTCACTCTCTCTTCCTGCTGCCTGCTGATCCAGATATAGAACTCTCAGCTACTTCTCCTGCACCATGCCTGCCTGCATGCCACCATGCTTCCTGCCATGATGACTGCTAGAGACCAGCTCCAGCACACAGGGTGAAGCAAGGTGGGTTGCAGTATCAGCAATGACCAGCTGATGGTTCGTGTTTCTATACTTTAACTTTAATCTTTCAGGCTTGTAGCCTCGCTACTGTCTATATACACTTTAATTCTTAAACTTCCAGGCCTCGCTATTTGGGGATCTACATATATATACAGTTTAATTCTATAAGTACAGTCTAACTCTATATACAGTTTAGCTCCCAGGAGCCGTTGGTCAGGAGAGCCTCTAAAGGAAAAGACAGCAGAGGATCTCAATCAGTCAAGGCAGGTGGCTCCTTTAACTCCCAGTACAAGCGCCCTCAACCCTGACAGTTTCTTGCTGTAAATACAAAGGGTTGTATTTGTATTTACAGTTCTTCTAACTTAATGGCTTTTAACTCAGTTCTTTTAACTTAATGGCTCAGCAGTGAACAGCGGCTTGCTAGAAGCTAGAGTCCTAATTAAGAAGGCCGATGAAACACTCTGGACTGCTGATCACTCACTAACCTTAATAACTTAGAAGCATGCAAAAGTGTACACATTTGGCAGGCAAAGCATGCAGATCTTCACGAACCTAACACACACGTGCACACACAGGCAACACAAGGGAGCTCCTAAAGACACCATTCATCCACATATAGGTAAACATACAGATATACATGTAGATACATACAATATATTCAGATGATTAGACAGACACATTTTTGGATGAAGTGAGTGGCCTCAACAAATGTTTAATTCTGTCTTGGGTTTTTATGCTAATACAAAGGTTCTCTATGTATGGAAAAACTACATCATTCAAAAATAGATGCAGGGGGATGGAGAGATGGCTCGGCAGTTAAAAACACTATCTGCTCTTCCAGAGGTCCTGAGTTCCATTCCCAGAAACCACATGGTGGCTCCCTGCCATCTATACTGGGATCTGATGCCCTCTTCTGGCATGCAGGTATACTTAGCACTCATATATGTAAAATAAATAAATATATCTTTAAAAAAATAGATGCAATCATTACATAAAAGGGGAGCTACAGTTGGACTACTGATCCTAACATCTAACTAGATACTCTGTTTATTATAAGTTTGAAACAGTGATTTTATCTATATGCTCATTATGAGTTCAAAGCAGAAGCCTTATCTTCTTATTTCAAATGTACATTATGTGTTCAAAGCAAGTTTTTTTACGTCAACGTTTTTCTAAGAAACAGGTGTCTGTCTTGCCTTATACAGCTAACCATTTATTCTTTGTTTCTATATTTATATGGTCTTTCTTATTGTTGTGCACACCTGGGCCTTATCCTTGGACTAAACCTAGAATGAGTGTATCTCCTTGATTATTAATTTATTTCAATCTCGTTTTCCTTCTTGGTGTAATTCAAGTGCTTGACATATCTCCATATGTCCACAGAGCTCCTAGCAGTTTTTTTGCTATACTGCAGGACGGTTTTTAAATTACTTGAATCAAGTCAGAAATTCTTTAAAATCATCATCAGGGGTTATTGAAATCATCAATTTGTTTAAACAGCACTATGTCATGAAGGTACATCTTCAAAATAATTGACAGGAAATCTGCCCAACAGTGAAGCAATAAGCAGTGAGGGTCTCTGCCATGCCAGCTATATGAGACAAGCATGTAAATTAGCAGTCTTGAGGCAAAATCCTTGGGGCGTTGCCTACTCCAGGGATACAGCTATTCGTCAGCCATGCAAAAACAACTGGGCTGTCTCCAGGAAGCTGACTTGCTTGCTTCTGTCAATCCAGCATGCAATTGCTCCCAGCAGATGACAGAGGACCAAACATCTGAACTGTAAGCCAGCCCCATTAACCAATTAAATGTTTTCCTTTATAATAAAGTTGCCATGGTCATTTCTCTTCACAGCAATAGAAACCCTAGCTAAGACATGATCTCTACAGCCCATATATATATATATATATATATATATATTTTTTTTTTTTTTTTTAAGACAGGCTCTCTCCCTCTGTAGCCCTAGCTATCATGTTACTATAAATTCCAGGCTGGCCTTCAACTAGCAGAAACCCTTCTGCCTTTGTCTTCTGAGTGTTGGGGTTATAGATGAGAGCCACAACCTCAATGGAATTCACCAGTCTTCTATACCCTCTGATGAGTGTTTATGGCTATGTACTGATGGATGCCCCTACAATGGCACAGTGCATCCCTGCCTGCCCAGCGTGTGCTCTTTGTGTCCCCTGCAGTCACCCTCGGCTGGGTTCCAAAACCAGTGCTGTACCTGCTGTCACCAAGGCTCCCTGTCCCCAGACTGGCTGACCTCTCTAACAGGACACTGTTGAGAACATGTTGATGTGAAAAGCATTTCTCATTTCATAGTGCTTCCCACTCTGAAGGTATACTAGGCGCTTGTTTCACCGGCATGCCTGCTTCCCGCAGTGACTGACTGAATCAAGCTCGCTGCAGTGTCTGCTGGGACAGACCTTCCTCTGGGGTGGCCCGTGCTTCACTTCCCAGGAAACCTCCGTGCCGGTCCACAATAGTGGAACCCCTGCATATCACAAATAGAGCTGCATTCCTCCCAGCATTTAGCCATCGTGTTCAGCAGCATTCTTGCAGTGTGCAAAGTCACCTTGCTGAGGTCCCAATGGGTGTTTCCTTAGTGGTTGGTGACCAAGCATCTTTCCATAGGCACATCTGCTCTGGCGGCTTCTCTGCTCAGGTCTTGCCTTTGGGGTTCCTCTTCATGGTCTGTTGGTTAGTGGGCTTCAAATGCATCTCTCCAGTCCCTTGGCCCTCTCTGGGGGACGCAGCACTACCTGACATCTGAGAGGATATCAGAATTTTATGTGGTAGCCCTCTGAGAAGTCTTGCAATTTTTCCATTTCTGAAAGCCTTTTTAAAAAGACATTTTTATTGGGTAAAAACTTTAATTTTTTCTTTCAGTGCTTCAAGTATGCAGTGTCATCATGTCCTTGCTTGTAGTTCTTCCAACAAAAATATCTTTTTTTGTTTCTTTGTTTTCGAGACAAGTTTCTCTGTGTAGCCTTGGTGTCCTCCCTTTGTAGACCAGGCTGGCCTTGAATTCACAGAGATCCACCTGCCTCTACCTCCCTGAGTGCTGGGATTAAAGTGTGTGCCCAGCTTCTTATCCTTATTTTGTTCCTTAAATTTTTTTCCTTCTTTTTTTTTTTTTTTTTGAGTTTAACGTACCTCCACATTGCTTTTTCCTTCATATTTCACATGCCTGAATCTTACTGAGCTTGGGCTTCATCAAATTTGAAAAACAAATCAAAGTTTTCTGAAGCCGGAGAGATGGTCCAACAAACAGTTAAGAGTCTAGCTCTAATGAGGACTGCCAGCGACCCCAGCATCAGGAGACGCAAACACCTCTGGCCTCCTCAGGCGGCTGCACCCACATGCCCATCCCCACACACAGACAAACACAATCCACATAATGTTTACAAAGGCATCCTCCACTGTTATCCAAATTTCTGTTTCCCCTCTTGGAACTTGAATGAATAACTTCCACTGTCCACATGGAGTTTCCTACACACAGTGGCTTTATTCCAGCAGCGTGGTGTGTCATGTGATTTTTGTGGCTTTGGTCTGCTCCCACCTGTCTTCCACAGTGTCACGTGTGGGGCATCTCCTTCTAGATGCTGTAGTCCTGGCTGGGGCAGCTTTGTGGAAAACCCTGTAGCTGCTTGCACTCAGCCATCTCTCCTCTTCTCCAGTACTGAGATTTTTCAACGGCTGGATTTTTTTCCATGTCACATTTCTAGGTCCATTTTAATCAGTCGGTTTTTGTTGTTGCTGTTGTTATTGTAGTTGCCGTTTTCTCCTCATTTCAGCTGTTTCTGTTTCTTTGAGCATCTGGCGACCCGATGTTATGACTTCAACCTTTCTTAGGTTATGGGTATTTCCACGTCCCCGTAAGTGTTCTTGGGTGTTGTTATGGGATGCTCCCGTTACCTGAATGTCTTGAGCCCTTTGGGAATCTCTGAGCTTCATCAAGTACAAATGAGTCCACACACTTTTGAGATCTGAGCTCTGTCCCACAAATGGGGGAGGGTGGGAGCGATGGTTAATAATGTCAACTTTACAGGATGATCTAGGGAGACCAACTTTACAGGGCTGATCTGTGGACGGGGTCTCTAGGTCAGGTGAAGGTTTTTAGATCTGCTCTAATGTGGGGAGCACCACCCCATGGGCTAGATTCCTGGAGTGAATAAAATGGAGAAGGGCAGCTGAGCCCCAGCATCCACGTCTCCCAGTTTCCTGATGGATTCAGTGTGACCAGCCACCTCGGGGCTCCTGCCGCCATGACTCGCCCATGATGCCATGGTACACTCCAAACTGTAAGGCAAAACAAGCTTTTCCCTGCTTGTTTCTCATGTAAATGTGTGCGCATGCATGTGACAAAGAACACATAGTTTAGCCAAAGTCATGAGAAAAGTGAAAAGTCATCTACCAGGCTTCAGGACTCACATCTGTGTGGTGTGTGCATGTGCGCACGCACATTCACGCGTGCACCAAAGAACACGTGAAGGGCAGAGGCCAATTTGTGAGACAGTCTTGCCTCCCACCGTGTGGGTCTCAGGGACTGAACTCAGGTCAGCAGGCTTGGTGGCAAAAAACACCTTTACCTGCTGAGCCACCCTGTGTGCCCAAGCTGCAGGATCTTACTCCTGTCAATTACACATTTTTCCAAGGAAATCTTTTTTAAAAACATTCTAAAAAGGAATTACATTTCACTTTATTTTTAGCCTGTCTCATTGATACAGCAATCTCAGGACACCAAGTAACATCTTACTTTTCAGAAATAGTACTCTTCTCAGAGAGATTCAATGGGCACTGCTGTCTCCTCTGTCTCCACTATTTGAATTATTTGAATTGTTTATTATGGAGCAGTACATGCCACAGACAGGCCTGACTAAGAAAGTCTGTGGAATCTTCCCTTCAAGAGAGCAGCACACAGCTATGGAAACCAGATTCATTTACTGTGACAAGGGGCTGGATGCTGACTGTCCTCCACATGATGGCCATTTAGCAAAAGCCCTGTGACGCACACCACCCGCAGTGGGCACACCTGCAGTCTAGTGACCACAAGCTGAGGGTCTGCTGCTTACTGGCCCCCACCCCTAGCACTGAGCACAGCACCATTAGGCTGCCCCAATAAGGCAGAACAGCAGTCACCTCAACTCTTCTAAGCCCTCATCTCCATGTAAATCTCTAAATCCAGCCTGCAGTTCTGCAAAAGGTCATGGCACTGCTCCAGCTACGGCAGTGGTTCTCAACCTTCCCAAGGCCGTGACCCTTTTAACACAGTTCCTCAGTAAAACAGTTACTTTACTGCTACTTCAAAACTGTAATTTCACGGTTATGGATTTTAATGTAAGTATCTGATATACACAATGTGTGAGCCCTGGGGGGGTCTTGACCCTCAGACTGAGAGCCACTGACCTACAGTTTTGGGCAGATCTTCTCTAATCTGGCCTGAGGATCTTGGGGTGGTTAGTGTTATCATCTTGACAGAATCACCTGGGAGAGAGGCCTCTGGTCCTGCCTGTGGGTGGTTTTCTTGACTTCACTGAGACCCTACAGTGGGTGACATCATTCCGTGGCTAGGGAAAGGGAGCTAAGTGGTGGCACACACTCACTCTGCCTACTGACTGGAAGCCTGGGACAAGCTTTGTGCTCCTGCTGCCCTGACTTCCCTGTCGTGATGGACTGCTCCTTCCAACTATGAGCCAGGATAAACCCTTCCTCCTTGAAGATACTTCTATCAGAAATGTTATCACAGAAGCAGGAAACTATTATCTTACACAGCCGTCACGAAATGCTTTCTAGGTGTTTGTATGCTACTTTTAACAGCATGTTCCGAAGTTTTCTAATCATTTGTTCATTTGTCTGTGGTGTGCAGAATTACAAGTTGGCTGAAGGCCTTGAATACGGCACTGAATTCACAGTGCCTCAGCCAAGCATCTACTACCCTCATCCATGTCATCTTCAATTCTTCATGTTCTTCCTCTCCAAATTTGGTCAACATTTTTTTTTTTCTTGTCTTATGCCTGATGTGAGCCACCAGTGCCCTGAGAGTGGAGAAGTCCTGTCATGTCCCTGTCCTTACAAGAGACACATTATCACATTGCCCTCTATCCCTTGATGTATAAATAGTTAAATGGGACCCGGGACGACTCCTGTCATACTGCTGGGTTCAAGCATCAAGTGGTCTTATGAATGTAATAGTGGAAGAGCCTAGGGGCTACATACCACCAGTGCAGGCAGGATCATCTCACCTGGGTACTGACATAGGTCTTCACTGTGGCTGTCCTGGAGGACTGGACACAGCAGGAAGAACAAGAAAGTGAAAACCAAGTCAACTACATGCACAGAGAGCCAGTGTCCTTTACAGTCAGTTGCAGGCCAGGAAGCCAAGCAACAAGAACAGTGAGGCCACAGGAACCTGCGCCCACAAGTCCACAGCCCTTTACCCTCAAGCTTTAGGTCTCATTTTTCACTGCTCAATATTGTAGGCTCTGGGTGTTGAACTGTGTCCCCTCCCAAAGGTTATGGTGGTGTCCCAACACCAGGACCTCAAATGTGCCTGTATTTGGAGAGAGGTCTTCAACTATGGCAATCAGGCTAACATCATATTGCTTGGGTATCCTTGACCCAACCAGACTGGTGTTCTGACAGAAAGTGAAGCCTCAGCACAAACAAACACAAGCCAGGGGCTGCTCAGAGAGAGGGAAAGGAGAAAGGGTGCTGTTCTGCATGGCCAGGGCCACCAGAGAAACACTGGAAGCCAACCCTTACTACCTGGACCTCAGACCTCCAGCCAGCCAGTCAGCCAGCCAGCCAGGACATGAGGACATTTGTCCATGGTCCCTGATCTGTGTCCTTTCATCACTACAGCTATGAGAGTGTCAAGGAGTCTTCAGCTAAGCCTAACTACCTGCCTGCAGGGCCTTAACACCAGGTGGGTAAAGGCTCTCCGTGGGGACCAGCTCCAGTTACACTGACTCAGGCGGCTGGGCCTTGAATAAATTCCACTCTGTTGAGGGGCATGGTTCACTGTGACCACCCCAAACATAAGAGTGACAGAAACTCCACCCCTCTCTATGTGGCTACCTGTGGCCAGGCTTACTGGGTTACCAGTCTTATCTCATACCCCTCTGTCCACCCCCAAATGGTCTACAGGCCTGGAACACAAAGAGCACAACTCCTCTAGTATCCTCTGGGTGGACAGAACCGAGGCCTGGCCCTATCGCCAGCCACTGAAGGAGCCTGTCCTCACAGTTAAGCCCTAGATTCAGAGAGGAGTCTTAGTAGCATTATCAGAGACTTAGACACTGGAAAAACAGACACGACAAATACAGATAAATTTGTTTTTAATAAAGGAGTTAATTTTCTTTCAATCCTATATAAAACAATAGCAATTAAAAACTTCATTTTTGAAAGTAAAATATTTACATATGAACAAGTAACTGTGCAAAATTTACATGAAAAAATGGAAAGACAGGGATTTCCTAAAAGATAAAATGAAAGGTGTAACAGTTCTCAGGTGTCGGTAAAAAATACTGATCAGCGTTCAGTTCACACGTGCGAATTAAAGTCTAACATGAGAATCCACACGGAGAAAGCCAAAGTATTTACAGTCATAAAAGTACTATCAATAGACAATTTAATACAATAACCTCTGAAAATATAAAGAACCAATTAGTATATTTGTAATAAAAAAATAGGTACAAAGAAGGGACTTTGCTCTGGACGCCTGTAAGGTTGGCCACAGCTTGCATACAGTCTCTTAGCAAAATAATTATAGTTTACATAGCCATTTTATGTATGTGCCAAAAATTATGTACAATTACTGACAAAATACACCAACCATTTCCAACACTTGATCCACACTGAGAAACAGTCTGTTGTTGATTCTTCTCAACTCTGATTTTATTTCATCTAAGTTTTCACTCTGAGCTAAAAACACAGTGCAAGTAAAATATATTTATGCTGAAAAGGTTTTCATTTCCTTCCACTTTACAGCTTCCAAACTGCAGCAAATAAAATGTATTTGTACAGGTGCTGCACCCCGGCCTCCACTAGCAGAAATTCGACCCTGCTTGGAGCTTGTATTCCTGGGGAATTTCATGTAGAAGGGAGGTAAGGGACAGGGTGGGGGTGATAAATAGTCTAAAAATCAGTTTGCTTCGCCAACTGACTTCTACAACAGTAAAATAAGTGAAATGAGGTCATCAGCTGTAGATGTACACTTAGTGGGTGAGTCAGAGTGAACTGAACCAAATGCACACAGGATGAGCAATTGCTAATTATTTGCTAAGCGCTTCCATCAGTCTTTAATATGGCTTGTTTGGCAAGAAGGCCACTCAGTCGAGGATGAGCTCGGGGCAGCTGTCCTGTAAGAGCATCCACAGGCCTTTGTATTCTCTCTGCTGCAGACACGGTTTCTGCTGCACTGAAGAGCTGATTTAGAAACAGGAGTATAAAACTGCTCCATTGTAAAGAGGTGGCTGTTTTAAACAATATCCCGGTTGCTTGTTACAAAAAGGCGTAATCTGCAAATATATAAAAACGTCCGCAGGCACCCCATCAGAAACGCCGGCTCATCCTGTTACTTAAGGAATGCTTTGTAGAGCAACAGTGAATGGCTTGTCTCACGCTCATTTTCTAAACAAAATATGAGGTCCCTGAGGTTGACCCGCGTGATTCTTTGCCGTGTGAACTGTCTGGGAGTTCCTACGCCGGAGCCGCCTGGGACTGCTGAGCCTGGGCCTGAACCCTGGTGACCAGAAAGGAAAAAAGAAGTGCATTAGTGACTGCAAAACAGTTAAGAGGAAAAGGGGATTCCAGTATCCCAAGAACCCTGGTGTTGAAGGAAATAGGCATGGCTATGCCCCTTCCACAGTCCTAGGACTGGAGATAAACTGTTATTTAAGTCACTAACTAGGGCAGAGACCCCCACACTCCACTCTACAACACACTCAAGACACCCCCCCTGCGACGCCCCAGACCACTGGCCCTGTTGAGAGAAGACAGAGCAGTGGCTCCCATCCAGAGGATCTGAAGCGTGCAGCCCCCAATTTCCATATCACCACAGCACAATACTGCCCAAGAGGCTCAGGTGAAGGGACCAAAGACACACTGGATGCCACACCTGGGACTGTGCCATCCCTGCTTGGCTGACAGAAGCACTAGGCCTGAATTCTTGGGCTAGGCGAGCTGCTGGTCAGCTGGAGAGGCCGACTGCTCAGTGGTCATGACGGTGATCCAAGGGAAGGGGGCTCCCTGCTCTCCTGAGTGGGCCCTGCTGCAGACCCATTCCCTGGGCCACCAGCTATCCAGCGAGCCCAGCCCAGTTTCTTCCTGCTCAGAGACATGGATGCTTGAGGGCAGGCTTTCTGACCACTAAGCAGAGCAGCGGCATCAGCAGTTTATCTCATCACTGCCTCCATTTGACCCTCGCTGGGCTCAAACCACACGATCCCACTGGACAGCTCTCCTCTTCTGCTCAGTAAAGAACAGGGTGTTTGTCCTGCTGGTTAAACTGCTCATCCATATTCAAGTATACAGGCTGCAGTGGTGTCCTTACTCTGCTTCCACAGTCAAGCTTAGAAACTGGAAGTGCCACGATCTACTCAGGAGGCCACAGGGCCCAGATGCCAAGTGTGCCTGCATGACCTGGCCACAGTTTCTTCATGCATATAGCAGTGCAACTGAAGACGGGGTACTTTTCTGCAGATGGTGGGAGCCACCACTGTCCATCTTTTCGTCCAGCCTCCATCACCACCTTGGTAGCCATATCCTTTCAGTAGACAATCTCCTTGGATTTTGTTATAGTAACAGCCCCCAAGAAGCGTTCCCTCATGAGATCATGTGGCCTCTTAAAGGACCACAGTGAAAACAAACAGTCAGTAGGAATGAGGAAACCAGTCCATCTCCCCACAGCCACCTCAGGCTGCAGCTAGGCCAACAGGCACGTAAGTTTCCTTCACAGGGGGTCCTGATGGTCTGCACAAGAGCAACAGGTGAGTTTCTGGGAGGAAAGCCAGTAAAGAAGGAGGGTCTGCAACAGGAGCAGCAAAAGGAGAAGGCTGCTAAGACGGGCAGAGTTGACAGGTCCGGAGCATTATAGCAGGTCAGATCCAAACTGCCTCCAGATGTGCGCTCCACTCTTCTTGCACTTGCTATACGTCTGACCAGAATCACCCTGACTCTAGGCCCAAAGAAACTCAGGCGGTGACGATGTGGTGCCCAGGCCCACAGAGACCCCACCTGGGCAGCAGGATGAGTCTGCAGCCAGTGTCCAGGCTGTATTTCATGCCTCTACTTTCAGGTTCAACAGCCAACACACCAGGGCTTGGGATGAAAGGGAAGCATTCATCTTAGATGCAATATTTAAGAAGCGCTAAAAGTTAGAAATTGAGACAAACAGGATCAAACTGGTACCCAAACTTGCTGATGAGCTAGTGTTGACACTGTTGAGGCCCAAAGAGCTTCATGTAGTCACATCCAACCTGAGCCTGGTGGCACAGCTGTCACTGCTGGACCCACTCAGCCTGAGGGGTAGTTGGCCAGGTGAGACCACAACACAAATTCTCACTTGTGTTCTGAGGGCTTCATAAGCAACAGGATGTAGCTTCAGTTGTAAAAACCCAAGTGCAAGTGGAGGCACAGCACACTGAGTACTGCACCCATTTCTGAGCATGTGCAGGGTTGGCCACAGCAAGAAGAGCCTAACCTTCTCAGGACTACAGCCAACTGACCTGAGTGAGAATGGTCCTTAGAAGACTGTGTGGCACCAAAGTATATCCAAAATCCTCGTGGGCTATGAGAGGACACACAGGTCACCCAGCAAGTGGTGTCTCGGAGGCCCCTGGGGAACCTTAGCTGGGGGTCCAAGGAGAGCTAGGGATGGAGTGAACATTATTCCTGGCTACTAGGTTTGAAGCTTCTGCTCAGAGCCCAAGCAGATACAGGGATCCATAGGAACAAGGCATTTGCTAACACCCACATAAAAGCTGAAACCTTAACATCGTAACTACAGTTCTGACAATTCTCTGAGATATATCAAGGATTGTCATGGACACACAGACAGAGATGAGAACACACAAGGTAGAGATACCAGGGAAACTCTCCCTGGTCTATGAGTCTGTGCCTCCTGGGTTGTACTGCTGTGTTTACTCACCTGGCCCTCAAAAAAGGCTACTGAAAGGACTAAATAAAGGGTAAGTGTCTTTCTTGGCTATCTAGCTTGCTCTATCAAGGCCAGCCTACTATACACAGGGCCTATGCAGCAAAAAGTACTTATCTGAAAGGAAGCACTAGGCTTTAGCTCCACCCCAAAGCTGCAGGGCTACAATGCTGCAATCTGATTCTTTTTCTTCACCAAGGAGTCTTATTCCAGTAATAGACTAGAGCTCTGAACCCCAGAACGGAGTGACGGTTCCTGAAAAAAATCTGTAAGACCGCGAATCTGCATCAGTGTCTCCTGACCAGATAGGTGATGGCAAGCCATTGGGTGAGAGGAACGTTTGGGAGAGTGGCCTACATAGTACTGAGAGTGTCTGTGCTCACCTGTAAAACATTTGAACAACATTCATGAACACCCAGAAGCCCGCTAAGAAATGACATCAATTCTAAAGGGCTCAGCAACAGAGAGCCTGGCCACCTCCCCACTGCAAAGCACTTGTGAACCCCCTGAAAAAAAAACAGCTGCACACAAAGGCAGGGTTGTTAGAAGAGAGGATCCTACACCTAGAGCATGACCACACTCCCAACAAGGCTGCTCATAAATAGGGACAAATGTGGGAGACTTGAGATTGGAAGGAGCCTACGAGAAGTATGCAGGTGGTCCAAACACAGGCAGCGAGAAAGGATCCCTCAAGGTTGCAGTGGCTCCTCAGATGGCAAAAAAGAACCTTCCACACATGGGAAAAATGAAGGGGAAGAAATGAGAGAGGTTCAGGGTCTGTAAAACAAGCATCTATAGTCACTGGCATAGACACTGGCAGGTCCTGAGCAATCACAGCAAGATGTGGTACGACAGAGATAGAGTTCCCAGAACCACCAGGAGAGGGTGCCATCACCCCACAAGTAACAACACCCAGGTGCCACTTTGGGGAGGTAGAACACTGCCACAGACTAGTTCCTGGTCAAGCAGAGGTGACCAAGGGTCTATGAGCAGCAGGACCCAGAGGCTCAAGAGTTCAGAAGCACTGACCTCACAGAGAGGAGAGACAGAATCACCTCAGGGAGAAGGGGCCAGTGTGAACATACAATAAGGAGTGCTGAGCAAGTCCAGGAAAAGGAGAAAGAAAAAGAGAAGGAAAAAGAATGACAGGGTCAGAAAGGCAGTCATGCAAAGAAAGTCTGCAACTATGTAAACAGAAAGACCAAGGCTTACAGCATAGCAAGGGCCAAGGGGCATGATGACAGTGACAATAGCTCTCAATGATTAAGTAACTTACTAAGACAAGAGAAAACATGGCACCTATGCCTGTAGCCAACACACAAATCAGGACAATGTGATCAACCACCACCAGATGACAGCAGCAAGAAGCGCAGCTGAGTTGCTGGAGGCTGGCTTCATCTCCTTCATGTAAGACACAGGTTCAGTTAGCCTCTAGCTGAAAAGGAAAACAGCTAAAAGGAGGCCAACCTCACAGGATCTTAAGTGATAAGGGGAGACAGAAGGTGTGAAAAGAAAACATCGTTACTACTGGAATTAGTAAACAGGCATCTCTATGGCCAAGCTCCCCGGAAACCCGACAAGAGGGACATCAGGCATCTCTAAGGCTACCTCCAGAAATTCAGCAGCAATAGGACCCTTCAGCACCTGCAACACAAACACCTGCTCATCCTGCACATGTGCTGGATCACCTTAGAAAAGGAATTGGCCCCCCATCTCCCCTTACCTACAGACTGTTTCTGTAACCCCTCCCCTTCCCCTAATAAAACCTCCCATGTGGAACCTTGTCATGTGGCATGATTCCCTAACCCTCTGTATAACTCCACTACATAAATCCTAACAATTGCATTAAAGAAACAACTATGAAACTAGGGACATTTAAAAACTGTTTAAGGGGCTGAAGAGATGGTTCAGTGGTTAAGAGCACTATCTGCTCTTCCAAAGGACCTGGTTCAATTCCCAGCACTCACAAGGCAGCTCACCATTGTCTATAATTCCTGTTCCAGGGGACCTGACCCCTTTACATATGGAGACAAAACACCAATGTACATAAAAAATAAAAATTAAAAAAACTGTTCAAGGATGAAAATAACCACAAGAACACAAACTTAAATCTTCCTTAACATAACAACTTTCACAAAGAAGCCAGGTGTGGTAGTGAACACCTGTTATTCTAGCACTTGGGTGGCAAGGGTATGAGTTCAAGGTCAGGCTGGACTCTAACCAAGTCACTAAATCAAAAACTGTAAAGAAACTGGGAACAGTGCTGCACACCTTCAATCCCAGTGCTCAGGAGGCAGAGGCAGGCAAATGGATCTGAGTTTAAGGCTACCTGAGCCTACATAGTGAGTTCCAGGACAGCCAAGGCTCTACAGAAAAACCCTGTCTCAAAGCCCTACCCTACTCCCCTCCCAAAAAATAAAATTAAAAAAGAGAGAGAGAAAAAAAAAGGTTTTTTGTTTGTTTGTTTATTCTGTTTGTCTCTGAGACAGGGTTAAAAATGTACATGTGGTGGTTTGAATAAAAATGGCCCCCATAGGCTCACAGGGATTGGCATTACTAGATGTGGCCTGTTGAAGTAAGTGTGGCCTTGTTAGAGAAAGTGTGTCACTGGGAGCCGGCTTTGAGGTGTCAGATGCTCAAGCCAGGCCCAGCTTCACACTCTCTGCCTGATGCCTGCAGACTCGGATATAACTCTCAGCTGCTCTCCAGCACCATGTCTGCCTGCATGCTGCCATGCTTCTCCATGACGACAGTGGACTAAACCTCTGAACTGAAAGCCAGCACCAATTAAATGTTTTTCTTTTTAAGAGCTGCTTTAGCCATGGTGCCTCTTCACAGAAATAGAACCCTAGGGCAGCACCTTAGGGAGTTAGAGAGATGGCTCTGGCTAAGAGCACTTGCAATACAAGAATTAGGGTTAGAATTCAATTCTCAGCACCCATGTAAAAAGCCAGTCATGGTTCCACATGCCTGTAACTGTAGCACTGGAAGTGGGCAGGCAGATCCCAGGGACTTACTGGCCAGCTAGCCAGTCTCCCCAACAACGCAAGTTTTTGGTCCTTCTCTGGCCTCTACATACATGAAGTCATATATTAAGTCATGTGTGCAAACACTCTGTGCAAGCACCACACACAGACACATGCATGCTACCAAAAATCAAAACACAAAACTCCAAATCATAAAAACACAGCAAATAAAAACACACATAATTATTTATATATAATATCACTAGGAGACACCAATCATGTTACTCGTATAAGCCTAATAGCTTAACTTGACTGTCAGGAAGTTTTCAGTCTGAGTCACAGGTAGTGCACACCTGTAGCACTTGGGAAGTGGAGTCAGGACTGGCAGAGGTCAGGGCCAACTTTAACTGTATACATGACTCATGGCCAGCCTGGATGACATAAGATACCTTGTCTACCCCATCCCCAACCGCAGCCCAATTTACTTTAGCTGATACAAAGCCTAACAGCATGATATAGCCACACCCAGTCACAACATGTCAGAGGGGCAACAAGGTCAGGGCATCCAAGCTACTGGAAAGAGACTGAAAGAAGTTGGGCCCAATGCAACACACTGACCTTAGCAGTACTTCTCAATGCTTAGCTGCAATCTGTATACAGATATCACTTAGATTGTCCTGCAGGCACACACACCTCTAGAGCAAAACCCCAGAGTTAGAAAAAAAAAAAAAAAAAACACACCTGGACCCGGGCTACAGTGCACTAGACTTGTCCCAAATCACACTGACAGAAGTAACCAAGACTACAAAGATCAAGGCCCTGACCCTATCACATCATCAAGCTCACCAGCCATGCCAAAAGCCTACTCTCAGGCCCCTACCACACACACATGGAAATTCCCCTCACCCTTCAGACTGAACAACTGATGCTTCAGGAAGTAGCCCACTTCACAGCCTGCCTCCCAACACAATGGCATCCAAAAAGGAGCTCACCACCACAGCATGCCTGCCATTATGCACACTCTACTGTACCCGGCACACAGAGACTCCTGTAATGAACTCCACACAGCTGACAGAAGGACCAAGGGGACCTGATAACAGAGTCAGCACCAGAACATGTTGCCAAGGGGCAAGGGTACCAGTGCCATGGTACCTTTTCCATGAGAGAAGGAAAGAAGATCACGGGAGATGGGACAGGAAGGAACACAGAAGAGGCAGGCACTTCTTCGCATGCATATTCTTTTTGTAAAGTCTGACTCTTAGAACCACGGCAACATTGTACCCAAATGTGAGACACAGCCAACATGGGCAACATGACACAGGGCCTAGCTAGTGAAAAGCATCTTCTACCCAGCCAAGGTGAGGTGTACAGTGAGGGTGGCCCCTTCAGGAGCAGAAAGGAGCCACTATGGAACTCAGACGATGCAGATGCCATGTGGACTAGTAAGGCTGAACATACAGTACGTGTGTGTGAATGGTATCTTTTTGCTCACAGGTGTTCATGTTTCTCACAGGGTACAGCAACTCTGAAATTTACCAGGAACTGAGAAAACCACAGCTCAACTGGGACAGTGAGACTCAGGTCCCCAGAGAAAAGGGGAGGGTGAGGAGATGCCCTACAGTAGCAAGTGGAGCCTGTGGCCTACAGACAGGTCCGTGTCCTCAGCAGAATATAGAATGTGCTAGTGAGGGTCTGGCGCAAGAACATCTGATACCACCTACCCTGTGCCAAGCTCATCCTTAAGACTACCCCCAGGAAAAGAACTGTGCTCCCTGGAAAGGGCCCGGTCTTGCAGGCCTCAACACTTGATGGTGCTGGAAGGCAAGTAAACCTTGGGAAATGACAGGCCACCAAAAATGCTCCAGAACCAATCCAAGGAGCTCAAAAATCACTGAAGCTAGAAAAATAAGAAAAACCAAGTGATAGTGAGAAAGTACAACATACAAAACAGAGCAAAGCCTGCAGTGACCAAGTCACTCAGAAAATGAGGCATGGAAAGGAAGGCCAAGCTCTCTTTACAGAGCTGCACTTACTGAAGAAAAAAAAAAAAAAAAAAAAAAAAAGCCAGAAGAACAGCAGCACACCAGAGCAGATGCAGGCAAAAACACAGTGCAAAAGCATGGTAAGAACAGGGGCTTCCAGATGCCAATAGTGATGACATCAACAGTGTCAAGCCTGGCAGAGCTTTCAATAAAGGTTCACAGCTGTCAGCAGTTATGTCCAGATGTCTGCCTCTGCCCCACCACAGGGGACATAGGGCTCTACGACACTTCAGCCTGAATGACAGAATCCAATGCTTTATCAAAGAATGTATGTGAACCCAAATGAGAATATTTTATAACTGACCCACTCTCTTCAAAGACTCATGGTCATGAATGAGCTATCACAACAACAGAGGGACAAGCTTATCTAGCATGTGCAAGGTCCTTAGTCAAATGAGCCTAATGCTACAAACAAAAACATGTAATAGTACAAAACAAGCTAAAGACACTAAGGAAAATAAGCATGAAAGAACAGTATGAATTAGAATGAGCAAAACTTAGAAACAAAATTTAGAAATAAAGTTTCATTTGAAAAAAAAAAAATTCAAAGGCAGGCTGGGCATGCTTAATCCCAGCATTCAGGAGGCAGAGGCAGATGAATCTCTGAGTTCAAGGCCAGCCTGGTCTAAAGAGAGAGTTCCAGGACAGCCAGGGCCACACAGGGAAACCCTGACTCAAAAATTAATTAATTAATTAATTAAATTGAGGTAGAAAACAGTAGCAAATGCTTGTAATCCCTGAACTTGATAAGAAGGGTGGGGTGAATTTAAGGTCATGCTCAGACACAAAGCAAATTCAATTCCAGTCTGGACTGCAAGGGCCATTGTCTGAAACAAACAACAAACTCACAAGCACAGGTAAAAAAACAGGAGACTCCAAGGAGACAGGTATGTGTATACACAGGTGGGTGTGTATACAAGTGTGCATGCAAGGCCAGAAGCTGGTGGTCACCTTATCTGAAACAAGGTCTCTCACTTGCTGTCTCAGCTATACTGTTAGTCAGCAAACCCCTAGATCTCTCCCTCTCCAAGTGATGGGATTATGGGCACACACTAAAGCACCTGATTTCTTATGTGGACGCTGGAGAGCCAACTCAGACTCATGCCTGTGTGGCAAGGATATTGTCTACTGAGCCACTTCCCCAATCATCACCCCTGCCCATGAAGGAGGCTCAGATATTAAGAAGAAAGAAAAAGGTATATAGGGGAGACACAAAAACAGCCAAGATTTCTGGCAAAGACACTGCTAAATACAAACCTGAAGCTGACCACAGAAAGAACACCCACCAGAAAACCCATCTAAGATGGCAGCTCCTGTAGAGAAAAAGGCAGAGGACACAAAGAGAGGGTCACCACCCCCTGACAGAACTCTGTACCAGAGAAAACCTGTACCAGGTGCTGAAGGCCATCAGGACAGCAAGGAAGCCAGATGCAAAGCTACTGCCTTGCCTCTTGGAGAGTACTGCTCTGGAGACTGCGTCAGGTCCAGGGAGTGGAGACTCAGCACACCAGAACTGAGGTATTAAACAAAGCCTCACTCAGGGAGGAAGGGAAGGAGGAGGATGAGGAGGGGGCAGCACGGCACAGTGCCAGTTGTTGGCAAGGAGAGGATAGCACAATGAAAACTGGGACAAAGACTAGGACAGCTAAGAGAAAACTCCTGCCGTCCACAACCGTGGCAACTGCTGGGACAGCATCACTCAGTTCTCTGGTAACTCGGCCACGAAGAACTAGGGCTCTTTTGCTCTCCCTTCTCTGGTCTCCAAGCCAGTATATCCAAGACAAGTGCTATTAATGGGAAAGACAACCACATCATCTGAGAGAGTAAAACTCTGTCCCTCTGAATTTAAATTCTTTAATGTCCAGGAACTCTAGCACCCCGGTCCCATTTTTTGTGACCTTCAAACACCACTTTCTAAAGGAATGAGTTTTTTCCAGTCTGAAAGGCCTGAAACATCCAGTGCCACACTGCAGGAACATTAAATAGAAAAAAATCCAGTCTCACCTTGCCATGAGAAGAAACATGCACAAACACACACATGCGTGCAAGCATAGCACAGACCTAAAACCACTTAAACAGGCAAGGGAGACCACAGGATATGGGCTGCATAGTAGAGGGAGCATCATGGACTTAAATTTCTTCAAGTTGTGATCATCAGGATACATTGTTTCTGGAGTACAGTGTCAGGGACTAAGAAACTAGGGGAAGAGGCAAGACACAGGAACTTCTCAGGCAATTGGCAAAGTCCTAACCCCTGAACCAGGAAGTGAGTTACCAAGATTTACATCTCAGGATAATTCAGCAGGTCCCAAAAACAACCAACAGAAAAAGTTCACGAATGTCTTCTAACTCCCCCAAAGTTTTACTCACTTCTTGTCCTCATTTCTGGTGTGGGCTTTACAGGCCTGCATACGTGAAGGCCAGACCGACCTGCCGCAGGTTCTTACTGACAAGCTTTGTACAGCAGAACCAGCCTGGGCTCCTGCAGCCAGCCACTTCTGTCTTTATACCAGCCAGGGCCCTAACTGAGAGCCAGGAATTATATTTTCTTCTAACTCACTTAGGAATAAACCTAAATTCACATACAGCTCAGATAACACATTTATATAAAGATTCTAGCCTGGGTTTTCTTCCTACCTCACACCCAGACTTTCTTCCTACCCTTGAACTGAGAGGTATGCCCCTGAACCTCTAGGGACTTCTCACCAAAGCAGAGTCTACACATCAAAAGAACACTACCCAGGGAGTCATGGCTAGCACTAGAGCCAGGGATGGGACTATAGTTCTAGGCAGGGACAGCACTGCCCCAGAGTCTACCTGCACACCTCCACAGCAAGACATAACTGTCCAAGCAAAGCAGACAGCTGTTTCTTTTCTTTTTTTTTTTTTTTTGCTTTTTGAGTCAGGGTTTCTCTGTGTAATAGAGCCCAGGCTGTCCTGGACTCACTCTGTAGACCAGACTGGCCTCGAACTCACACAGAGATACCTGCCTCTGCCTCCCAAGTGCAGAAATTAAAGGCATGTACCACCACACATGGCCAGACAGCGGTTTCTATGGGGATAAAGATAAAACAAACAAAAAAGGTCAGGTGGCAACACAAGGGTTCAGCTGAAATTTTAGACAAGCCCCTCCCCATGATTAAGGGTCATACTCCATTACGACTCCTTCTAAAATATCCAAAAGCCACAACAGTAAGGGGTGCTTGTTGTTAGATTTGGGGGGGGGGGGGGGGAGATGCCCTACCTCTCTACAGAGCCTTACTAACAAAATACATAGCAAATGAGCCACTGACTTGAGTGGCTGCTGAAACAGTCTAGTCCAGAGTCTTCGGAGGAAAACCAGGAGCACCCTTAGCTCTCATTCCAGGGTGTATTCAGGCAACAGTCTTCTGATACATAATAAAACAGGAAAAGTAGTCCACGACTGAAGGAGAGCAATGAGGAGAAACTGAGGCTGTGAGGCAGGCTTTAATATGTATGCTCAAAGACTTAAAGATACAGCCATCGTAAAGTGGTAGACAGGGCAAGTCTGCCTGCCACTCATTAGTTAGACGCTTGCAAAGAGCCTATAAACCAGTTGTGATGGAAGTTTTCATTTCTTTAAAAGCTCAGTTATGTTATGTGAGTATGTTTTTGTTTTAATCCCAAGTATGGGATTTTAGTTTGGGCTTAGTTTGTCCAAAACTGATAATTGCCTCCTGTAGGACATGGTCTTTGCCAGCTCGTAATAGCCTGCCTCGTGCTGCACGGAGAGGGGCATGGTCGACAAATCTGAGAGATATAAATAGGAGAGCCTGGAGAAAGCGTTGGGTGGCAGTTTAAGGAAAGAGTAGAGGCTGAAGGTGTGGATATTTAGAACAGACAGGCAGAAACACTTGGGGCACAGCAGCTTGGAGGAGACTGCTGGCTGTGTTTGCTATTGACGGAGATTGGTAAAGGCCCCCAAAGAACCCATTGATCCAAACAGCCAATAGAAGTAAGGGGTTTGTGCCCTCTCTCCCCATAACCTTCTTTCTCCTACCTAGGGTTGGGGGGTTGGGAGAAGCTTTAAGGAACCCCAAATAGAGTTTAAAAAAATGAACACAACAACCAGTGGCTCTAAAACCTTCCTAACACTGCAACCCTCTAATTCAGTTCCTCATGTTGTGATGACTCCCAACCATAAAATACTTTTGTTGCTATTTCATAACTGTAATTTTGCTACTGCCATGAATTGTAATGTAAACATCTGATATGTAATCCTCAAGGGGGTCTCAACCACAGGTTAAGAACTGCTGCAGTAGATGCTCTAAAACCGAAGTCTGCATTAGTAAATGAAAATCTCACAGGACTTAACACCAGCAGGGGCTGGCACAGCTCCCAGCTGAACAAGGAGCATGACCCAATCTGAAGGGCAGAGAGGAAAACTACTAATGAAAATGAGCACAGGCTACGCCACAGCCTAGTATGTGAGCAACTGGAGATCATGACGAAGACAGGTGGGAAGAGAAACAACCTGAGGAAACAATGGCCAACATGTTTCAAATGGACTGTAAAGCACAGACCCACATGTGGCTCTAGACAGCTCTGCACATGGAAGCAGGCTCAACACCCAGAGACTGAACCTAACACAAGAAAACTTCATAAAGAAAGGTCTCAAGTGTCAGCAGTCAGACAAGACGCACTCCATGCAGAGCTAAGGATAGGAATCACAACAGGTCTGCAAATAAAAGCAACACAACACCCTCTTAACACCCGAGAACTTTATAACAGTGAAAAATCTCACAGATGAAAATGAAGCACGCCTAATTCAAGCAAACATCATCAGAGAGGCGGATCCAGAAGCACACACCAGCCCAGCCAGCCTGCAAGCCATTGTGAGTAGTGATGCACAGACCAAGGTAAGAGAAAGAAGAGGGCAACAGTGATGACAACTGGTAAATACAGAGGGTTGCTACTATACTCTTCTGAAATTCAAATAACAACCAATGGTTTAAAGCAAAAGTAACCATTAAGGCAGCATATAAAACACTCAGACTTTGGGCTCAGGAAACAGGTGGCTACTTCTCTGGTTTATACACCCTGCAGGTCTCCTCACACTGTCCCCACCAGAGCAAACCCTGAGTTCCTCCCCATGCTTTTCAAAGTTTGCTGAACCTCAGTCAGAGCCAACCATGTGAACATGTGTTTCAGCTCATGTGATATGAACAAAAAGGCAACTTGAACATCAAGTGTCAAATTCAAAACAACGCCTCTACAAAGACCAGGAGCTCCCACTGGCTACCTAAGCAAGGCTCTGTAAGCTCTACATGCCTTCCAGACCTCAACCCCATGTTCTGTTGTACCTCTGCTCCCGATCCCGGCCCAGCACAGTCCACTTTCCTCTTTTTCCTGGGCCCAATTGCTGCCAGTGCCGTGAGGTTGGCATCTCGCTGTCGCATCTGTGCCAGCTCCTGCTGCTGCATCTACATGATGGGAAGGAAACAAGAGCTATTGTTGCTTGAGAGTTCTTACTGCAAATGCAGCAGCAGCTATCAAGAACCTTCTGAGTTTCCTAAGTTACAACTTCTTTAAAGCTGTGACTTTTAAAACTAAGAACATATCTGTAACCAAAAATATTTTGAATATTTTTAAAACAGAAGCTTACCTTAAAATGCTCAGAAAATTAGAAGTACAAGTTTAAGGAGCCTAACCTCACCGAGAAGTCACCAGAAACTCTCTAGCCAGATGCAAGCTGCACAGGAAAAGCCTGTGGTGGCGCTGGCCGCCTGAGAGCTCTAGTGAGCAACAAAGCCCACATTCAGGCTTTCTAAAGTAATCTCTTTTCTTCTGGGCAGAGCATGAACATGAGCTGCAAATGCAGTGAGAAACTCACCTCTTTTGCTTTCTGCTTCAACCTTAATTGCTCTGGGTCTTCTTGTCTGGATCGAGACTATTTTGAAAGAAAGAGAGAAGGAAGAGTCATGCCATCCATGAGCATCACGGAGCCAACACCACTGTATCCAACCTGCAACAGCACTAAGCCAGACAAGTGACACAATTCCTGCTAATTTTATGTTTACATTCAAAACATGAAAGTTTAGATTACATAGCATGAAAAAAAAAAGTCAACATTAGTCTCCAGATGCAATAAGACAGAATCTTAGCCACACAGCTACCAGTTTGTCATATGCCTGACTCAGTGTGCCCTAAGAGAGCCAGGACACTGGGCTCAGGGGCTAGTAAGGGCTGGTATTCAGCTCTCACTCCTCCTACTACACAAAAAGCTTGGCACTAGAATTAATATCTCTAGATGACTCTAATAATAAATAAATAAGGTTCCAACTCTTAGCTCTGAATGCTCTAGACCAAAGGACCATGTGAACTCATAGCCATTCTGCAATGTTGGGGAAGGCAAGGTGTCAGAATCTCAAAAACACCAACACCACCAAGCATAGTGATACACACCTTTAATCCCAACACTTGGAAGGCAGAGGCAGGAGGATCTCTGTGAGTTCAAGGACAGCCTGGTCTATACAGTGACCAGAGCTACATAATGAGACCTTGTCTCAAAAAAAAAAAAAAAAAGTAAACTAAAAGAAATTATTAATTGATGGATTGAATGGGAGACCCACATCACTTACATCAAATCCCCAACTGGAGTACATCCTCCAGCAGCTGAAGTACTCCACAGGAGTCAAGCTTCTCTCCCACCTATCCAGCTCCACTTACGACACCTGTTCTTCTACACCAGTCAGAAACACGGTCCTGAGTACTGGCAACCCAATGTGCCAGATTAGTGTGTCAGGAGAGGATGACTGCAAGCTCAGGCCTGAGACCTGAGAATAGTGTTTAACTTGCCTTTGCTGCCCGCATCAAGATCTCCCTTTCCTGCTCATCTTTCCTCTGCTTTTCAATCTGATCGAGCTGTTCAAAGAATTTGAGCTGAGCCCGGACATCACTTGCTTGCTCATATCTGTCGTCATCCTACAAAAGAAAAGAACAGTGAAAATGCTGCCCACAATAAATATGGAATTTCAGCAAGCATAAGCATGCATTGCATAGCTGGGCAGTCTGCGCTCGGCTCCAATGGGGGCTGGCAGCTCTTACTTCTCACTCCAGATCGTACTCTCACAAGGACGGGAAGTCTCATGAGTTACCAGGAGTTCCACAGAGGGTTCCATCTGATACACTTTGATATTTTAAAGAGACATTTAAGCCCTTCTTTGTACAAGTGTTTGTTTATTTATTTGTTTATTTGTTTGGTTGGTTGGTTTGGGTTTTCTGAGACAGCGTTCCTCTGTGTAGTCCTGGCTGTCCCGAACTCACTGTGTAGACCAGGCTGGCCTCAGACTCACAAAGATCCACCTGCCTCTGCCTCATGAGTGTTGGAATTAAGGGCGAGCACCACCACATCCAACTTTAGAAGTGTTTTTAAAACTGACAGTTCACCATAAGATACTCTGAAGGCACAGACACTGACTCCAGAGTGACATCTGTACAACTGCTCAAGACTTATTTTGCCTGAAAAGTCTCTTCATAAACAGGGCCACAGCTGGCTGAGAGCCTGTAGTTTTCACACATGGATCAGGAAAGGACCAGGCTGCAGGTACTGAGCACTTTGGATGGAGTAAGAGTTAAGACTCCGTGATTTCCTAAGCTGACAGGCTCATGTTCCAAAGCAGGAGGCCTGCAGAGCATTCTGGTAGAGCCCCATCCCTACCTTCCCAGCCCAGAGGCAGGAGCCCCTCAGCAGTACTTCGGGGAGTGAGTGAGTGAGTGAGTGAGTGAGTGAGTGAGTGAGTGAGTGAGTTGAATGAGTGAGTGAATGCATGCATGCATGCATACATGTGAGAGAGAGGTGTGTGTGTGTGTGTGTGTGTGTGTGTGTGTGTGTGTGTGTGTGTTATGTGCACGAAGCTGAGACAATGAGCACAGAAACAACCTGGAAATTAAGGCCTCCATCAGCCCCCGAGCAGGAGCTGAGAGCACAAACATTCTCCCCAGGAAAACAGACCCATTACCTTATAAGAGAAGTTTTTCTGCTGAGCCGTTTCAGATATTTTTTCTACAAGATTCTGCAGCCTTTGCTGTGTGGCATGAGACACATAACTCACTACATCCGGATGCAGTTCCGTGATGCCGTGCTTTTTACCTGCAGGCCATGCAGAAAAAGAGCACTTTATGGTACTTACCCAGATTTCTTCTTCACCATGGTACTGGCTTCTCTCACCCACTAGTTACTGCTTTGTACAATCAAGGGCAACCTAAGCAGGACAGCAGATGGTCACTGCCCACCCTTCTCCTACCTACCAGTGCAGCCACCATGGGTGAGCCCAAGACAAGGCAGAGGGCACACTCACCTACAGCCCCTGCACCCAGAAGTGCTCTAATGAGTCTCATCAGGATCACGGAGTACATCAGACACAGATGTGGACACTGAGCATCCCAGAGGCATCATCAGGTGCAAACGTACCTATTTCCAGTATCCTCCTCTGCAAAGGCGCGGGGAGGAGGAAGGTGTCGTCCTTACAGGATCGAGTCAGTGTCCCAACCAACTCAGAGTTTGTGGCCAATATTCTTGCACTTTCTTCAGATAAGTTCACTCCAGCCATTGATGCAACATCATTGATGTCGTCATCATCCCTGAAAGGAGAACAGATCATTTTTATCACATAAGAAAAGTTACAGCTGACTGACACGATTCCAATTCAGTGGTAGCTTGCAAGGGGCAGGAAAGAGCAAAAGGCACTGGGACACTGACACATACAGGTACTCCAGCCCCCGTGCTGGCTGTGTCCTCTTGTCTGAAGGAATCTTGCTTCCTTGTGTGAAAATTTAAGTGTTCAAAGGCAGAACTGTGTGGAGTCATAGCTGTGTGCCCACAGTCCATGCTATGCCTTGAGAAAACAAAACCCAGAACACCATTGTTGCTTTGAAAACTTACTGGGAGAGAAAGGTGAACCAGCAGTACTTTTTTCAGAGATGGAGGAAGAACACAAAACTCATTCTGAGCCACCAGAGAACAATGCCAGACAGATCCCAGACATGTATTTGCTTGTGCTTCCTGGATAGGAGCACCACGTGAAGATGCCCCAGCAAAAGGACTTGTGCACAAGTGGCCACTGTCCGAAGACCTTTCTCTTCAGTGGGGAGGTCTACATCCAGCAACAGGGGCCCCAGTGTCCCTCAATGAACACCCCTCAGCCTCTCTTTGACACTTACGCCCTTGGCACAAAATCAGTAATAGGATGACAGCAGAATACCCTCCTTGCAGCCTGACTCTTGGCACGGCTCCAATGAATCATAACTACCCCTTTGAGCCCTGCTACCTGCTGCTGTGTGCACTCTGAGAGCGTGTGACACCCCAGTGCTAACCAGTATTTTGGAGGTATCCTGAAGCTGTGAACATACTCAAACTTCCTACTGCTTACAAGTTAATCAGCAGCTCACTTCTGCTCAGGCTTGTCATCCTGCCCTACTTGATTCAGTGCTGACCATCCACATAGTGTATCCCAGTCTGGGCTATAGGAAGGAGCCATATCCTGACAAGATTAGGTGGCCACAGCTCACCTTGTCTTTTGCTTGTTCCCACTCTAAAGAATTCTCTTCTCTGAAGAGCCCCATCCCACTGGCCTTATACTGGAAAATGGCCTCTGGTGGGTAAGATCTAAGTGCAAGGCTCTTCCAGTAGACCAGTGGGAATTCTAGCGTCCACTGCAGTCCTGAGCATGCTGAGACCAAGGCTGCTGCTAACTCTAGCTTTCCCACATGCCCTATCTTTAGCTCCCTTCATCAACTTTAGCCACAGCACCTAGAAGCCTGTACAGTGATGTATATACACCTAGCCACTATCCTATCCATTCAGTGTCCTGTCCTGCTCTGCCTGGATGCTCCTTACTCTACAGAGCCAATACAGCTCTATCCAGCCCCATTTGATAGCTTTGGGATGAAGAGTCTCCATGAAATTCAAACACTCCCATTTCCCAGTCACAGCGAAGGTCATGTTATGGCCTCTGGTGCATCCACACAAGAATCCCAGGACACAGCAATGTCCATGAAGGCTGTTCTGTTCATCAAGAGTCAAAGTGAGCACACAGAGTAACGAGGGTAATCTGTGCTACAAATGATAGTGACTTTGGGGCACTGTATTGGTATCAAGTCAGCTGACCTGCTCTCCATTCCTGCACAGGGCATGAAGCAAGCCTCCACTGCCGCACTCACGTCGGGAGCCCACACTGACAGATGTGTGGTCAGAACCAAGAAAAAGAAACAGTCCTGAAGCAGCCAATGCCAAGAACTAATAGGGAAGACCCAGCAGTAAAGTCCACAGATAGCCTGAACCCCCCTCCCATGCTTTCCCGAAAGTAAACGGGGCTTCCATCCTTACCGAAAGGAGCCTCCCCCCGGCTCCTTGAGTTTGTTTTTCTGTGCAGCGACTGCTTGTGCAGATACAGTAGAAAGGGCTTTGGTTCCAGGTAATACGGTGGGTTTCACCACGGGGACTGCAAAGTCAAAGACACAGTGGAGACCAGACAACTGTTACCAGAGGCCTGATGCTGCTGGATCACAAGCCCCAGGGAGAAACTGCCATCTCCTTACTCGTCACAGTAACATTCACAAAACTCTGAGCTCTAGGTTGTATACACATTTAAGTTGCAGTCGTTGGGCTGCTCGGTGGTTAAGTGCTGAGACTGCTCTTCAGAGAACCCACGCTCAGCTCCCAGCACTCCTATCAGGCAGTTTGCAACACCTGTAACTACAGCTCCAGGGACCCAAGGCCCTCTTCTGAACTCTCTGGAGGCGCTTGTACTCACACACACCTGGTCATACTGCAGAGAATCAGAGACTAACCTGCTCAGCCCTAAATGGGACCATTTTTACTACACCCTTTCCCCTTAGGAATCATCAGAGAAGGAGGGGGTAGAAAGACTCTAAACGTGAGAAACTGCAGAAGACTGCTTGGAAACAGTGTTTTCCAGACATGGCAGGGCCCCTTGCACATATAAACTCAAAGCAGCCATGTTTGCCTATACAATATCTGCTAAGATCAAGCCCATTAAAATCCCAGCATGGGGGAAGGGATTTCAGTGGTTAAGAGCACTTCCTCTTCCAGAGAACCTAGGTTCAATTCCTAGCACCCACACAATGGCTGACGCCAGTTCCAGAGGCTCCAACACCCTCTTCTGGCCTTCAAGAACACCAGGCATGCACTTGGTTTATAGATATACATGCAGGTAAAACACTCATACACATGAAACAATAATAATAAAGTTACTGTGGTGTTTTTTGTTTTGTTTTGTTTTTTAAGTCCTAACATGGATAGGGGGGAGCTCCTAGCTGAGGAACTCTGGGAGTTGATATCGACTGAGGGTGGGATGTCAGTCCTCTCCAAGGATGCACCCCTGGACAGTCTGTCCACGCTACAATGGACAGAACTAACTCATGCACACAGCCTGTACCAACAGGACTCAGAAAGACAGATGTGGTGGAGCACACCACTAATCCCAGCACTCAAAGAGGCAGAGACAGGCAGACTTCTGTGAGTTTGAGGCCAGCCTGGTCTACAAAGGGAGTCCAGGACAGCCAGGGCTACACAGAGAATGACTCCTAACAGAGACTAACAGTAAACAGACATATGGTATGAGTCCAAAGTCTCGGCTAGGAGACTGAGGCAGGAGTTCCTGGCCAAGGCAACACAGTGAGGCTGCCCTGGAAATGGAGGGGCGGGGGTGGTAAGTAGGTAGGTATTGTTACAATCTAAAACCTAAGTCGGCTGGAAAGGAGCTGATACAGAGTTGCATTTCAGAATAAACTTTACTGTGAGGGGCCCATAGCCAGGCTTGAAGTGGGAAGGGCCTTAGAAGAGACAATGTCACACCATAGTAGCATGATGGGGCCTTGAAGGGAGAGAATGCCTTCCATTCAAACCTCCAAAACAAAGCAGGTTTCTGGCTTTTTATAGGTTTTTTGAGGGTGGGAACAGCATTTATACCACACAACCTAGACTAACCTATGTGCCGTGAGGAGGCCCTGAAAGGCTACTGCACAGTTTACATTCTGTAAACTCTGGGAAAGGGGGTGAGAAGGAGAGAAGGAAGGAAGACAGAGGAAGAGAAGGAACAGAGGGAGGGAGGAGGGGAAGGAATGAGAACATGCAGACCACTAACGCAAGGTGTGAGAGGGTATGAGAGTTGCAGGGGGTGTGGCCTGACTGCTAGGAGAACAAGAAAGGCAGCTAGAAGGTCTGTGATCTAATAGAGCCTAACACTGACAATCCTATATAATCCAGGTAATTTAAAAACCACACAGACAAGGGCAATGGCTGCACAACTTCGTAAATGAAGTCACTAGTGGTGTGCATAAATGAATTTTATCGCAATGATTAAATGAAATCAAGTACCGTCCCACAACTGGCCATTTCCGGGAATAGCCAGCCCTGGGTGGCAGCAGCCGGGGCCTCACCTGGCTGCAGCTGGTTCAGTTGGATCTGCTGTGGTGTGGTGAGCATGATCCGGCTGTGAGGCTGCCGCAATGCGACCATGGGTGTCTGCGTCAAGGTCACCTGCGGGGGCCGGATCAAGGCTCCAGGCTTCGGGGGCTGCTGGATCACCTGGGGCACAGCCAGCACAGTGCATGAGCACACACACACACACATCCTGGGGGCTACCACACTGACCCCTGAAGCCAACTATTTGCTTCATCAGTGCTACCCCAAACTTGCCCTGCCAGAAGCTCCAGGAAGTTCATTCAGGTGTACACTTCATTCCAAATCTAAAAGCCTGGCTCAACTAGCCCTACCACAAGCCTCTACACAGAACTTCAGAAGACTCAGACAAAGACAGAATGGCACCACACCAGGCCACAGCACAGCAGAACAAGTACATGGGATACATGATACTGAAGACCTGAACTGGACCCACACACATCCTAGAGGGAGCAGCAAACCCCACAAGAAACATGGACTTCTCCCAACCCATTAGCAGAGCAGCACTGTTGCCTAATGGACCCCGCCAAATGACTTATTTCTATTCTAAGTTTTCTATAAGATCAGGTTACATTCCTATTGTGAACGTGGATCTCCAAGTCCTACCCTGAACTTGGTTCTCTGTCCCAACACAGCCTTGTGCCCCTCATCATTCTCTGCACCATGCTTGGCCCAGAGGTGCTTGGTCCTTACTTCAGGGCCTGCTCAACTCGCTGTCCTGCATGTTGTCCTAGGCTTACAACAGGGATCCAAGAGCCCATAGCACTGGATGTGCTCTGGGTCCTGCCCACAGGAAGCCTCCAAAGGCCTGACCATAAATGTCTGGGCTAGAAGCTTTCCTGTAAGAATTCTAGTTTTTGTAAAAGAGCCTGCTTCTGTGGCTGGTGGTGTAACACAGCAGCACAGTATCCTAAAGGCCTTCTAAGATTTGACCCTCAACTCTGCTTTAAAAAAAAAAGTAGGGGTGTGCTTTCATTGGGCACCACATGTAACAGGACACTTGCAAAGGACTGAGGTTGAGGCCTGCACCAGAACTGTCTCTGCAACAAAACATGGTGCTCACACCACAGGATGGGTGAGCAGCTCAGGCTAGGGCTTTCCACTGAGAGCCACTAAATGCAAACACAGGCAAAGCAGCCCACTTCCATGAGTTCTGGGATCCTCTGGCCTCAGGCCCAGGCTTGCATGATGCTGACCTATCTGCCTCAGCTGCACATACAGGCACAAGTAGAATTTCTGAGTAGAGGTAGGGGATCAGGACAGTACACAGCAATGACCGGGTGGTTGGACATACCACGTTCACATTTATGAAAACAAACACCATTGTTCTAGCTTCATTTCAGATGCTGTGATCAAACACCCTGACCAAAAGTAACTGATAAAGAGATTTATTTGGCTTATAATTCCAGGTCTGTCACTGCAGGGAAGTCACAGAGGCAAAAATTGAGACAAATGGTCACACCACATCTATAGTCAAGAGAAACAAATGAGGCCCTGTTGCCTGCTTGCTCCCTTCTGTTCAGCTTGCATTCTTTGCTGTTTCATGGCCCAGTGCCCAACCCATACTCAGGGTAGGTCTTCCTACAACAATCAAAAATCAAGATGATCCCCACAGACATGCCTACAGGCCATTCAGATCTCATTAACAATACTCTTCCCAGATGATTCTGGATTGGACCAAATTGACAGCTAAAACCAATACAATAGAAGTGATGGTTCTACGTGCAATCCAGCACTCAAGCCACAACTGATGATACAACTGACAAGACCATGCACCAGAGGCCAAACCCTTACACAGAAAGCAAATCCTTCCTCAAAACTGCCCTCTAGGTAAATCAGTGAGCTGATCACTGAACAGGACAGTTCCCTACTTGAACTATGTGAAAGCAAAGGACACAGTAATCCTGCCCCAAGAGAAACCCTACTCATGTGGTTTCTCAGCCTGCTCTGGACACGAGGTTTCCTCGCTACCAACAGAATGAAGACAGAAGCAAGTTCTATCAGAGCAGAGGAGTCTGTCCTCCTCAACACCCTTCTCCCATACAGCACTGTGCTACCTGTAACACAGGTATATTAAGATACATTTACAATTCCAACCACCTGTCAACCATCCCCCACCACCCAGTGCTGAGACCTCATAAATGCTCTATAACATTTCACTATACAGCCAGGCCCCTCTAGAAGTTTGCTGTTTTAGGTGTGAGAGGCTATGCTGTTAATGGCAGGTGCACTCTGAATGCAACTCACAGTGAAGAGCTCCTGCCTCCAGTAAAAGAATACAAATTGAACAAAGCTAGATCCACCTGCCAGCAGCCCTCAGCTTCCCCTGAGCACTGGCCAGACTGCACTATTGCCACCAGCCCTAGCTGTACCCTCAGAAGGCAAAAGCCTGACTGATCCATCTCCTACCCCAATCCCAAAGATTTGAACATTCAGGCATTACTCAAAAGTCCAGAGTGCATCCTAAGAGACCCATTAAACACACTGTGCTCATGTACAGAAAACCTATACGTGAGCCAACCTGCCATAAGTGAGCCAACAAGTTCACTTCATTCTACGAAAACACCAAGTCATGGGCCTCAACCTCCAGCTCATACGTTAACCACTTAAGAGAACAACCACACATCTTTCCAGCAGGAGCTTCCTTGCCTGCTCTTTCCAGACAGGGGCTCCGAGCCAGGGCTGGTGAGTTAAGTGGCATGGTGGCTGGCAAGAGCACCATGCCAGGCTCGCGCCTTCATACCAGTGGTGTGGGCGGTGCCTGCTTGCCAACGCCAACCTGTGTGGGCTGAGTGAGACTGATGACTGGAGGCTGGAGGGCACTGGTCACAGAGGCGGCTGTCTTCCCAGCTGTGCGCTGCACCGAGCTGCTCAGCACCACAGCTGTAAGTGCAGTGGTAGCCTGCGAGGCAGGTGGCTGCTGCTGCTGGCTCTGCTGGATGAAGGCCGCGGAGTCTGGCGTCAGCTGTCTCAAGGCAGGTAAGCTCCTCTAAGGACAAACAGACATGTAGGGTCAGTCACAGTGGAGCGCAAATGCTGCCAGTGTCTTAAAAATTCAGAAGCATAAACCTTCACAAAAGCCTTGTGGCTAATAACACTCTGTACACTCTAACATCAGGTATTAATCCCCCACCTATCACTCAACTCCAAACATGCTTATTAACCAAGACTTTCTTTGTAAGAACTGGCTAAAATGTGTTTCAGAAACAAAATGCATCTCCAAGATGTACCAACACCATCAAGCTTACTCTGGAAGCAAACCCCTCCCCACAGGGAGCACTGGCCAGAGCGGCAACACCACTCAGGGCTCAGCTGCAAAAAAGCCAGTTGTAAACAGAAACCTGACATGCTGTCCCAGGCATGCCAGGTAGACACACCCACCCTGACTGGACCACATTGCTGCAGCACAAGAGTCAGTTACCTTCAGGAAAGGCACAAGGTAAGGTTGAGGTGAAGAGTTCAACTCTCGATACAACCTGCTAGTGAAATCTTCTGCTTCAATTTTCCCATCCTGAAAAGTAAACCACACTGACACTGCAGTGACACCACAACTGCCGTGACACATTTCCACACAACTTCACAGCACACAGCACCACACTGGTCTGGCCCTTCTGACAGCGGACTGTGTGTCATATGCTACTGCCCGGTTCAACACATGCAGATCCCAGATGCGTGTGTGTCTGGTGTGCCCTTGGACCCTGAGCAGCAGCTGCTGAACATGTCTCTAGCTGGCCAGTTACAGGTCCATGTTACCAGCCTCCCACAGGTTTCTCACTCAGTGTGTTTTCACTTGGGGAATACCAGGCGCTTACCCAGTGCCAGGCATTTTGTTAGGAAACAAATGAGCTATGGTACAAAGTGCCAAGGCAACACTTTAGCACAGCCCAGTCAAGAAGTAGTGCACCTGTCAGCGGAGACTGGCACTTATACCTAAGAGTCCACCAGTAAGGCACACGCAGTCGTCTTACACATTTGGGAACCCTTGTGGAAACCAGAAAACCCCTAACATGGTTGAGAACTACAGCAGCCTTCTTCCATGAAGCAGGCACCTGAAGCGGGACAGAGGCCTAGCCATGCTGCCATAAAGAAGGGTATCCCAAACTACTACAGCATCTGTCCAGGGCTTGCAAAACCTGGATAAGGCAGCAGCAGGCACAGCAATGGTAGACTACTGACAGCAGGTTTATGGCAGCAATCTGTGCCTTTAGAGTAAAAAGCTGGATTTCAAGCTGGCAGGGGAAAAGAGATGCCATCAGTGTCACCAAAGCACAAAGCATCAACAGCTGGCCTGTGCAGCAGAGGAGCAGCCACCCTCACTGGGCTCTGAGGAGGGCTGAAGTGGCCAAGGTGAGGCAGAAAGGCTGACAATATTTCTTATCCCAGGAATGGTGTGCACTGTGGGCTGTTGAGCCCCTGTTTGACTGATGCAAAGGCCAGAAGGGGCAGCCTATGAAACAAAAGGCCACAAGAGTCATGTAAGAAAAAGCTAGGAGGGCCCCAGGGCCCTGCGGAAAGCTGGATGCAGCTAAGGAGTGAACAAGTGGGAAAGAAAGCACTGGACAAGGATGGGGCTTTGCTGACATCAGAGCAGTGCAGGGGGCAAACCTCTGCCTGGCCTGCAAACCCCTTACAGACAAAAACGATGAGAAGTACAGAAATGAACCAACCAACAAACTCCATCAGCTCAAAACCGAAAACCACAAAATCCCTATGCTTCCTGATCAAAGAAGAGGGTGCTTTAGGTTAAGAGGGACAGAGTTAGAGAAAACACGAGGCAAGGAACCCAGTTCAAATGGTGACACAAGCAAGCTACCAAAATAAACATGGGACATCCAGGGACAAAGGAGCAACAACAAATGGCAGAAGCCAGTTCTGTACATCAGTAACACAGGCACCTTCTCAGCAGCTTGGGCAGCAGAGTGGGCGGTGCAGCAGAGACTACCTGCTTACAAACTGGAGTAAAGGATGCTACCTGTTTCCTTTAGTTTTAAAGGGGAAGAAGAGAAGGCAGGCTGCAACCTTAAGTAGCACTGCTCTGTGACTCTCAAGCAAAGGCAACTGCTACTTAGGGGGTCTTTTAACCTTCCTCCTAATGCTGGCAGGTCTCCTCAGGTGACTCATCTAAATGTAGTAGGAATGGTGGGGTACACTCAAGCCAAGCTATCCACACACCCTCGAAGTGGTGCACCCTGCTCCCTCTCCAGGTCCTTCCACAGGATCTCCCCTGTCCACCCAGTCCCCATGGTAGGCTGAGCTGGGGCTGCAGGTCACACACCATGCTCTGAGGCAGAGTTCCACCTTAGTTCCTTACCAATAAGTTTTGTACTAATTCTTTCACATTAGCTGCTGTCTCTGTAGACTGTTTACCAGAGGAAGCCAGTTTTATTAATGTAGATAGAAAACTTTTACATTTCTTCACATTTTCCATAGTTTCCTGTATTAAAATAAAAAGGTATAAGTTACAGGAGATTTCATCACAGCATCTCATTGCAGTGAAATGTGTACAGGTTTTTAAAACATGTACACTTAGCATTTAAACTTCTTTCAAGAAACATGCTACTTCTTGCACAAACCAGAAGGTTCTTAGAAGGGTAATCAGCCACTCTGAGGACACCAAGCCTGCATCTCTCAACCCAGTAGCTCTCTTCTAGGGAAGGCTGCATCTGCCAAGACTCTGCCCTTATATCAGGAGCAGAGGCTGCCGTCTGCCTGCCTAAATGTGCACAAGCAGACTAAGGTCCAGGCAGCATCTGTAAAGGTTCAAAAGTCCTTGGCAAAGAACACACACACAAGTTAACAGAGTACGGCCCCAGCTTGTGTAACGCTGCTGGTGCATCAAGGAAGCAGTGCCATGAACACAGACACACTGACGGCCCAACCCCAGGTGCTCGGCAGCTACCTGTATGTGGCTTCCATAGGCATTTGCAGGGTCTAGATCCCAAGCAGGATGCTGAGGGCCCTTTCCTACTACTTCTCAGTGGTTACCCCATAAGGGGAAGGCAGAGCCCAAGGTCACATGGGTCCCCTCTATGTCACCAGTGCTCTTGGTTGGGTTGTGGGACCCAAAACATTCTCAAGCCCTTTTGTATACAGCTCTACTTCCCCACTAATATCAATGGGCTGGCTCTGCCCCTAGGGGCCCAGAAGGGAGTCCTTACCGTGGCAGCTGTGGAGGTGGTGCTGGCCCCGGGGACTGTTCGTTGAGGTGTCCCTGTCTGAACAGCTGTGGCTGTTCCAAGTGAGGCTGTCTGTGCAGAACCACCCAGAACCAGCTGAGGCTAGAAGAGTTCAAAACATAAGGTAAATGCATCTCTCAACCGCAGTACTAGTCCAGGGAAGTACCAGCTTCTGAAGAAGTAAGGAGCTCAAATGTCTGAACAAGTCCCAGTTGTCACACCTCCTACAGCCAGATGAGGCAGCCAAGGGCATTCCTGGCAGACCCACACCTGAGGACCACAGTGATGACAGGTAGATGTATTCGTATCTGCAATAAAACATGATGGACTTGAACCTATCACTGTCAAGAATCTGTGTCAGGTGGACAGCTGTCACAGAGACAAGCACAGAGGACTGGATAACACCATGAGCTCCCAACTCAGAAGCTACTCCTGAGAACACTTTAAGCTGTTCACAGAGCCCTGGCTACAAAGCAATTGTGGCCTTCAAGCACACAGAAGCCACTACAGGGTCTGTAGTGGAAACAAAAAAAGGGAAGGGCCTCCACTCCCCAGGACTACTTTACACTAATGTCTTCTGCTTTCCAAAAGTGAGTCAGAAGCCACAGCAAGTAGAGGTACATGTACAAGGGCTGGGTCACCAGTACTGGCCCAGCTGTGAAAAGGTGCTGCTTGTCCAAACATAAGAACATTTGCAAAGCAAATGGGCACTTAGATGTGAAATGACTTAGATTCTCCAAATCCACTAGTCCTTAGCCCCTTTCCCAAGATTTCTGCTTTTCTTGAATAATCATGATGAAATATCGACTGGTTTTTAAATTAGTACCTCTCCAATTTATAAATCTAGCTGCTCACATTTCCTCACTCCAGTTTTTTTAAACACTAACCCCAATATCAGAAGGCAGGGAGCTTCCTGAGAGCAAAGCCTTTGAGTACTCCAGCCACAGATGCTCATGAGGGTGCTGCACAGCTCTGACCCACTTCCAGGTCTCTTGGCCCTCAAAGTTACCCTACAGCCGGTGACAGATTCAGGGGTGATAAGTGTCTCCTTATAATAAGTATGCACTGCCACTGTGACTGGAAACCACCAAACAAAACATCACATGAAGATAATATGCAGAACAAACCAAGAGGCTGACTCAACAAGCCAGGAGTAGCCAAAACACCAGAGACCCTTCTGACCAAGTTTCTTTCACCTTAAAATTTCATTTCTCAGCCGACTCCTATGGGCCTAGGGAATCAGATCTCATCCTGACTGAAGACTGTGTCCACCTACTTCAATACATGTCATCACTAAACACGATACACAGCTACCATGAGCTTCTATGACCTTCTAGAGGGCACTCATCAGAAATGCAGATCCTTTCATCAGATGCGGACAGCACAAGTTCCCCTCAGGAAACCCCAGACCTCCTAGACTCCAGCTTCTGAAACACTGAGTTCTCTGCTGGCTTACAGCTCCCTGGGACAAACTACTCTCCAGGCTGTTCTTATTCCCCACCACTGCCCCAGAACAGGGAGCTGAACTCCAAGATTTAGAAAAGCCCATGTGTGGGGCTGCCCTGCAGCCCATCACCTAGCTCAGGCTCCCACTGGGATGTAGGTACAGCTTATGCAGTAATGGTGCAGCTAAGACATAAGTGGGCACAGCACTGATGCCCAGTATGGCAAGAGTTTCATTGCAGATCCAAAGCCCTACACTGTATGGCTGCTCATAAACACAATATCAGGAGCCTTTGAGGCTCTTTTCTTCCCACCTGCTCCCAAATGACTGTCCAGAGAGAGAGTTTCCCTAAACAAGTTTGCCTCCCCAGCCAATGATGTCTTCCCTGACAAGAGTCTCCCTCATCAATGTGTCTTCTCTGTCTAGGAATGTCTTCCATAGTCAGATCTCTCCAAACATGTTATGTCTTCTCTGCTCAGGTATGTCCTCCCTGAGCAGCCCCTTTCCCCACTTGACATGTGCTTTGAGCTCTGCAAAAGAAGAACCTCTGACATATAAGCTCCTCCTGTTTGTGTTGATGATCAAGAGCATCAACCTGTGCCAGGTAAGGCCAGTATCTGCAGGACACTCTCCCCTGCTGCTACCTAGAACACTGCTTTACAGACAACTCCTAGCACTCAGGAGACAGAGGCAAGAAGAGTATTACAAGTATATGCCAGTGCAGTCCACACAGCAAGTCCCAAACCAAACAGGTTACTTCCTGGGATCCTAGCTCAAAAGAGCGGTGGAAAAAGAGGAAGCAGAGGAAGAGGAGAAGGCGGAAGAAAGAGATGGAGGGAAAGAGAGAGGGGATGAGGGGAAAGGGAAAGCCCATCTTTTCTAGGTTTGTGCTATGAGCAATGGGCCACAGGGGGGCAGTGTGGGCTGGAAGCCACAAGAGGCTGGAGTGGCCCCGGCTAGGAAAGCAAGACCCAGCTCACCTACAAACTTACCATGGGAAGGTGAGAAGACATCCTGCACACACAGCAGTCGCACTGCCCCTGAGTATGTCATGGGTCACAGCACAAACTCTCCTCGCTACAGATTTTCCTCAAAAATGCCCTGAGTCCAGTGTCAGTGAGGTGACATTCCTAGTTATACTTTATAAAGAGCTTTTGAATGTTGCTAATACTAAACTGTTTGATTTTTAAGGAAAAAGGATGTAGCCTGCATTCAGACACAGTGAAATCATGTTCTTCAGTGACCACCTGCATCCTCAAATTTAACCTGGTTTCCAATAGTAAAAGTCCTGAAGCCTAGTCTTTGCATCAAAGCAAAAGCAGGCATTGCCAGCCAGGCCGCCCTACCAATGCACCAGGCTGTATCCTCTTACCTGCACCCCAGGAGAGCGTTGTAGGGTTGTAGTGGGCTGTACCGTAGTCGTCTGGGCCTGAGACACTTGCTTGATTATGGTAGTTGGGGTCACCTGCCGTGCAATAATAGGTGTTCCTGGAGCCTGAAAAATAAATTAGGAGTCATCTAAAATGAGCTACAATAAGTAATATATGCGTGTGCGCAAACATCACACTCACGCGTAAATGAACTCCCAAATACATACTAGTGCTCTCAAGTAATCCACAGCTTACTGTTAACCCACAAGAAAGTCATCCTATGCCCAAAACTTTCTAGGCAAAAAGAAAAATGTATAATAAGAAACTTCTCATGAAAAATCCTAAAAACAGATTCTTTTTTTTTTTTAAAGCGAAGTCTACAAAATGCCATCTTTTAAAGCATACATCTGGAAACCCCACTGTGTCAGTGCTCTTAGGGTGACAATGGCCTGCACTGAAAGTGAAGGAGATGCCCTGGTCCTAGCCACAGGCAGTATGGGGAAGGCAGGGGCTGACCAGGAGGAGTCCTGAGGCGGCTACAGAGAAGCTGTGTGAGTAGAGATGCAGAGGTCAGTTGGAGAAGCACAGCCCACCGCCAAACAGAACCTTCAAAAACAGTCCACATGCTTCCTACTCAGGACACAGAACACTGCAGAGGTGCTCAAAGAGGTGCTCTATGTTATTTCCTATGTGGGAGCTCTGCCTATCTCCAGCACACACAACCCCATCTACAGGACAGGGCACAAATCCAGAGAGAGCTCAGAGCTATCAGGATTACTGCCTGCCATCTCTTTAGTTGCCAGCTATCTCAGGAAGGCACTGGACAAAAGCAAGGACACAAAAGCATAACACAGAGTGTACTGGCAGACCCAAGGGCTTGTGGTGCTGGGGATGAGAGGGTACTGCACTCTGGGACAGCACAGCTTGGCATCAAGACCTATGACCTCAAGGCTTGGGAGCCAGGGTACACCTGTATGGCCTTTGCTCTGCCCTACTGCTCACTCTTGGTACTACAAGCATCCTCAGTCTTCATGACAGTCCTATGACCTGTACACTACTGGATCTGCACTTCAGAGAGGAAGACACTGGGACACAGAAAGGTAAACCTACTGGCAGCAAGGAAAAGGCCGGGGCGCAGCCAAAGCAGCTGACTCCAAGTGTCGAACACCCTACTCAGTCAACAAGCTGAGCACTGGCCACAAGAACTGGCTCTTCCAAGAGCTTGTGGTTCTCAGCCAGGAAAATGGGGGACCTGAGCCATCCTAGACCCTGCCTGATGGTTGGGTTTGAAAACAACTTGCATGTCTCAGCGTCCACTCACCCAGGACACACCTTCACTCTTGCAACATCCCCAGTGTGGGTGAGCTACGCTGAGCTGGGGCCACCCAACACTAGCCTATTCACCATGCATGCACTCACCTGCACGGTGGAGATCTGGACAGGTGGAGCACCTGTGGGGGTTGCAGGACGGGGAGCCATGGTGCTCTGAGGCTGGGCCTGGGCATGGGCCTGCATCTGGGCCAGGGCCTGCTGAGGGATCATTAACAGCTGCCCATTCTCACTCCGCACGAGGACCATTCCTGGGGGACAAATGAAACTTGGCATCAGGAAGCGCTCCCTACTCCAGCTCAAGAAGACCCTAGCCAGGGGACAACTTACTGCAAGAGAAACACATGAGCAGCTGCAGAACAGTTGGCTCCTCAGGGGAGACACAGCACAGGGTGGGGCGGGGCTCCCTACACTAAGACCACATATCATACCTCCTTTCACCAAGAATGCAAGTGACAAAGCCAAGCTCAGCAGCCATAGCTTCAGTCCAAATGTGTGCCCTATAGACTCTTCTGATGTAGGAGCCTAAGACAGAGACTCACAGCTGCCTCTGTCTTTTCTACACTCACAAAGTAGCAGGTACCATTCAAGGCAGGCTTCCACAGCCATGAGCTCGTGTCCTGGGTAGCTACTCTGCACCGTCTCCACACTTTTCTAACCAGCACACTCAAGTGTGCAGGTCATGCGTTCTGAGTGCAGGACACCATCACCTCTACAGTCCATATGCCATGTCTCTCCAGCCTCATGCCCCAGAATGTCCACACCAAACCAAAAAGTGTGGTCCTCTATTGTTCATGAGAAGGAATACTGGTCAGACATACAGGTATGCTTTGCTCCAAGTGACCAGGAGGCCCACAACACAACACAGATGTCCACAGCAACAGGTACAGAACTATATCGCTCACCCTTCAAAGTTCTTGGAACTCTGGGAAAGCAAATTCTACCAGTTAAGTTTGACTTTAATACCAGCAAACAATTGTACCCTATATCCTAGAAGCAACAGTAACACAACCTATCTGAAATGTAACTTCCACAACAGAGCTACAGATACTCTCAGCAACAGCCCAGCACAGCAGGACACAGCTGCAAAGTAACACACCTGCAGGAAAGAAGATGCTGGGGCGGGCATTGGAGCTAGAACCTTCTGTAAGCTACACATCCAGCAAACCCTGGGCTTTCCTTCTGTGAGGAATAAGCCAGAACAATCATACAGAAAGTCTTTGATGCTGTCAAGCTCTGAGTATACCAGAAACAGCAGTAGGGCCTCTTTGAACTCACCAAATTCATCATCCAGAAAGCCCTATTGTTGGCATTAAGAAAATGAATGTCCCTTCAGAACTACCTCATACAATCTGCATCAGCACGCTTGTGGCCAGTGTTTCTCTATAAATCTAACAAGATACAGGCAACATGTCTGGGAGGTTTGGTCTAACTATCCATATGGCCACTGTCACACATACCCACTCTCACTGCAAACTAGGTCCAGCTTAGTTGGTGGAACACAGGCCCCTTATAGGATTCCTCAAGAGACACTTCTTCCCCACTGATGCAAAACAGACTGAAGGGACTCTGTTCCCTTGGCTGATAGGGTCTTTTGGTCTACAGGATCTTAATGCCACCCTACCCTCAAGCTTTGCAGCTCCTTGGACTGTGTAGCATAAATATCCAATATAACAGGCACAGTGGAGCCTGGAGGCAAGGTTCGGCCAGCCCACAGTGGCTCACAAGCCCTGCTCTGGCTCCATCCCGGACTTCTGACTGAACTCTTTGTTAAAGCTAACATTACCCAGTTCCTCTAGCTGTTCTGAGTGAGGAGGTTTTCCCGGTGTTACCACGCAAATAACAGGTGACAACCAAAGATCCTAGACACCTGGGACAGACCTAAACAGACAAATGTACAAATTCCACCCCTCTTTGGAAAATGCCTGCTTGAGAGTAGTAAGAATTAATCAGGTTGTTGACACTGCTTTCAGGCATGGTTTAGGGCATACCTACAGGGCCTAAAGGGGCTTCTCCTAGCACCGGAGAGTTCAACGGCAAGCTTCAGAGATGCCAACAAAAGGGGGAAAGTGGTTCTGGAAAAGGGGCAAAGGAGGTGCAGCCTCTGGGAGTGACAGTGCTGACAAGAAGTCTCAGGGCCCTAAAGGTGGTGGCAATGCCGTAAAGGTCAGATACATTCTATATGAAAAACATGGCAAAATCATGGAAGCCATGGAAAAGTTAATCTGGAATGAGATTCAGTGAAGTGGCCTCATAATATAGTGAAGATAAAGCCAGGCAAGGGGGTGACTTGGGTTAGATGACCAGAGGGTCCATGGTGGGACCATTTCAAGAAGCGGCATCTGCCTTGCCTGTAAGTGGAATGGAAAAGCCTGTGTTTACAGACCCACCAGTTAAAACAAAATTTGGATATCATATTATTATTGTCGAAGGGAGAAAATAAAATAATATGAAAGACTGGGAAAAAAAAAGAATTAATCAGAATGCCCTTCAGTGTTACCCAAACACCCAACACCTACAAGACAGCCAGATGCGGGCACTCAGCACAACATAGAAGACACTACAGAAAGAAAAAGTAGAGAATTGATAAAGAGGATTATGATAAAATTGAGGGGATTGTTTCAGAAACTCCAACAAATGACGAAAGATCGAGCAACCACGCATGACAGCATATCCTGAACAGGAGGCCCTGGCATTGACAGCAGTGCTCTGCCAATAAGGACATGAGATGATGATGCCCTCTGGACCACACAGGACTCCAATACCAATGACCACTTCAGAGGAAAAAGTCCAGAACTCACATTAAGCTGACACAACTGGGCACTCAACAGCAGACGATGGACCCAATGAGACTTCCACCTGTCACCTGGAAGGCAATACCAGCCACAGGATTAAAACAGGAAGGAAAGCATGTCAGATGCTCTGTCTCAAACATGTATGAAGAAATGCAACAACACTAGGACATGAACATGGGTTTGTACTCAAGGGAGAGCTACAAAATGCCTCAGAAATCTCCACGCAGTACCTCATCATCAGTGCATCAACACAACAGCTGAGGATGCAGACAGGCCCTTACAGACAGACAGAAACCTGAGTGAGCAAGGACAACAGAACAGGTACAGGCAAAAAGCTTGGATCTACCCTCTACACTTAAGACCAGAGCACCAGGAGAGAAAAAGACATCACCATTATTCTAGAAGTCATTCCAGAAGGATGGTCCACAGAGGACCAAGTGAGCAATTGACTCCATACCCCAAACTCCAGGTGCCACTCTTCTCCAGAAGCTGAAAGGAAATGCTGGTCCCCAAGCCAGCCAGCACACAGAGAGAAGGCTGTAACACACACAGACTCACTGACATCTCACATCTCAGCAAGAAAACATAAAAGTAGGCAACAGATCTGAATAGACATCTCCCAGCCATGAAAGACATAACAGCCCATGTCAACAAATTAGCACAGTGTCACAGGCCAACAAGAAAAGTACAAACTAAATCCACCATTCCAAGTTATCCACACCCACTACTACAGCTGAAACATAACTGGTAATGGGGCAGAGGACTCCCAGCAGCCCACCGAACCCCCTGAACACCACCCTACAATCTTAGGCCTGCCCAATGATGGGGTACATAGCTCTCCATTCCAGTCTACCTCAAACTAATTGAGGTAGTGGACCTGAACTAATTGGACCTGAACTAATTGAAGCAATCTTATTTCTAACAGCCCAAAACTAGGAGCAACAAAATACATCAATATAGAGACAACACCCAAAATATTTACATAATGAAAAAAAGTATTCAGAGCTAAAGAAATGAGCCATGGTGCCAACACTGAATCAAAGTGGCCAGGAAAAGCTCACACTATACACTTCTATATTTCAGGACCCAACTCCATGTGACAGAAAGATGACAAACAGGTACAGAATGGGGTCAGGGGGCAGAAGTGTTCAGCCAATAGGAGAGACTCATTTTCTTCACTGATGGTGAGTTCAAGGATGAGTATATGTCAGTCTAGCAAACTGCACTGAGAACAAGAGATTCCTGTGTTTCAACTGCACCTCCATAAAACTCTACACACTCATGGATAACTACAAACACAGGCCAGGAATGCTACCTCATGCATGCTTCCCTCATACATGGTAACTGGAAGCTGAGCCTGTGGTGGCAACATAAGGGATCACACCTTCCAGGCTCCTTTTTAATGATACTTCTTGGAGTACAGCTCAGGTGGTACAGTCCATGGAGGATGCACAGAATGTTAGTATGGGGCTCCAAATCAAAGTGCAAAATGGCACTGGAACCCTCTAATGAGGCAGAGACCCCACAAATGCCCCAGGAGAAATTGTGCTGATACCTAAGAGTAAGTCACATAGAATGCATCCTAAGAGGGCCCTGCTTGAACTCCCAGCAACCACAAAGCTCAGAAGACTGTGTCCAACATGTACCTATCCTCCCCTCAGAAAGCTGGCATCAAGAGCCCAGAATGGGGCTGCAGACACCATTACAGGCATCTGCTGACCTCAGCAGCCCACAACTACATCCTGGAAGAGCCCGACCAGGCCTCTGTGTCCTTCCAGCATGCACTCTCCCTACGTACTGGTTCTGGGATCATGTGAGAACTGACAAGTGGTTATAGAATAGACTGCAGACTCAGGATTCCCCATCATGCAGGTTCCACAGATGTATCGGACTCTCCATGAAGTGCCTGAATAGCAGCCTGTGTGATTTCATTAACAGTGCTTCTTACTGATGCTTTTTTATTTATCAGTTTGTATACAAGACTATACAAAAAACAACACAAGGAAGAGCAATGCACAGAAACACAAGTAAAAGTTCACAGCCCCCTCCCAATCTTTCCAGGGTAAAGAAAGGGGAAGACTTCAGTGTCCCGTGTGCAAACCTGAAATTGGGTGGCGGGTTTCAAGGGAATCCAGCTTTGTGCTTCACAGGTACATGACAGAATCGCATAAGAGAACACTGAGGCTGAGTAAGCCCCTCACTAATACTGCCTCAGCTTTCAAGCTCATACTAAAAGACATGCTGCCACAGGTCTTCCTGTCACTTGAGGACATGCTGTCCGAGGCTCTTCCAACTTCCCTGGCAGCTCTTCTTTACTACTCTACAGGTGCTTTCCTGGCCACTCATCTTGAACCCCTAGTCTGAACACCACTCTTACCATGCTCACTCCTACAAATTCGTCCGAGCCTTCACTTCCCACTGAAGCCTCACCTCATCCCCAGCTTACCACTGCACAAGTGCACTAGTCCAATCTCCTGACTACGCCAGGTTCCCCTGCCCCTACCCTCTCCATACCCCACTGTCACACACCTAACTGGGCTGTAGCTGCCTGTTACCTCAGTCAGGAGCAGGTCTCCAATGCCTCCCTCCCATTGCAGGACAGAGCTCCAGTTGCTGAGAGCTGAGATGGGCCACTGCCTCCTTTCCAAATGGCGGCCTCCAAGCATCAGAGGCCTCTCTGCACTCTCACTCACAGGCCTGCAAGCTGCACACACAGAACTTAGCAGCCTCTTCAGACACTTCCTCACAGACTAGCTGATGTGTGGTCTCCAAATCAGCTCCCTGAGGACAAGGCTGGGACCTACAGAAGCCTTCACTCCCTGAAATCAGTCACATCTGTTCATCTGCATTGCTGCTCCTTCCCACCACAAACCCTGACCACTGAAGATGTCTCAGTTATCTTTTTTCAGAGCTGGATAGAGTTGACAACAAATTGTTTCTTGCATTGCCCCCCAAAAAAACAAATCATCAATACCATGGTTACAAACATCTAAATTAGATATTGTTCAATAAATGTTTATTATGGATTTTATCTGCAAGTATTACACACAAAAAGGACCTCAGAAGAGGTCTGAGCTGGGCTGCAGATAAAAGTGTAGCTAGTATACACAAAATCCTGGGTTTCATCCCCCATCACCATATAACCTGTAATCCCAGAACTCAGGAGGTGGGTAGGAAGACCTTAAGTTTAACTCATGCTCATTACATAGCAAGTTAGAGGAAGCCCCAGATTGATGAGACCCTGATTCAAAAAAGGGAAAAGGGGTAGGGATGACCCTGAGCTACTGCTTGCTACTCTGTGGCTGTGAAGAAAAAAACAGAGTGTACACGTGTGTGTGTGTGCGTGCGTGCGTGCATGTATTAGGGGGAGGGAAGTATTTTCTACACTTGTTAGGAGTGGCCCCCCAGGAAGAGTGTGAGTGTGTGTGAGTGTGAGTGTGTGTGTGCATGTGTGTGTGTTAGGGGGAGGGAAGTACCTTCTACACTTCTAGTTAGGAGTGGCCCTCCAGGAGTGCCAGGTACTGTGTCCTTCTGCACCTTCAGTTGGCAGGCAGCACAAAGTCACCTCTACCCAGCATAATTCATGACTACAACCTAAGCTTCCTCAGATCTGGGGTAGGGTCTACAGCCGCAGACAGGGAGCTGCTCCACCAGAACTAAACAAGGCGACTTGGAGTGGCTGATACCCACATGCCCACCAGCACTGTGGCCCAGTCTCTGTACTATATAGTTTCCTAAACCCAAATGTGCCCTTCAAAACATTAGCCCCTAAATTCTCTGTAAGTGTAACAATTAGCCCCTAAATTCTCTTTAGCTTTTAACAGCTATCAGACTTTGGTAAGATGACTTTCAGAGATTAATTTTGTGTTTTCACAAAGCAGGAGTGTGCACGTAAGAAGCAGTATGCAGGCCTCAACTACAAACTAACCTTATGTCCCTTAGAGTCTGGTTCCTACCAGTACCTGCCCAGTTCAAAGTGACATCCTCCACTACAAACAGCTGCAAATTCAGTACTTCACCTAAGTCTCCGTCTCTAACAAAGGCACAGGCTTGCAACCCCCAAATACCAAACCCATGCCTACAGATCAACGGTGGCTCGCTGTAACTGTCAGGAGCTGCTGGGACCAGGGAAAATGTGCTAGTCTTTCCTTTAAGTTGTAAGTTTCACAAAATAAAGAATCAGGAGCAAGCACTATTTTGCTATGTAGAGACATAAACCTGGGTAAAATGAGCTTTTTTGGAGCAACACAGCAGCAGAAGCCTGGTTGGTGACCCCTAACTGACCCAGGCTCCCTAGGTGGCCTGGCCATCTCATAACCCCTGACCCTCAGTACACTTATGCAGACTTCCTCCCAATTCCCATCCCCATCCATGCCCTGCCTCCTGTCCTCCTATACCCTCTTCCTGACACCCAGCAGCTATGCTGTGGGAGAAGGAGCAAGAGTCAGGCATAGCTCTGGCCCTCAAAGAGCTGACCTTTCTTTCTTTCCTTTCTTTCTTTCTTTTCCCTTTCTCTCTCTCTCTCTTCCTTCCTTCCTTTCTTTTTCTCTTTCTCTCCTTCTCTCCTTCCTTCCTTCCTTCTTTCCTTCCTTCCTTCCCCACCTCTCCCAAGAAAGGGTTTCTCTGTGTAACCTTGGCTGTCCTGGACTCACTTTTTAGACCAGGGGGACCTCAAACTCAGAGATCAGCCTGCCTCTGCCTCCCCACTCCCCACCCCACCCAGTGCTGGGATTACAGGTGTGCACCACCAAGCCCAACTCTGACATTTTCACATAGATGACCTAGAGGAAAGGGCCAGGGCCAGCAGGGGTCTGGACTAGAAAAAGAGAGCCATGGAGAATGGGTACAGTAAAGGCACCCAGCATTAAGTGTCAGACCTGGCCAGGGAAAGCAAAGGGCTACCCTAGAGCTGAGAAGACAGCAGGCAGTACAATGAGCTAGAATCCACAGGAAGACATGAGGGTCCAGGAAAGACCTGCACACATGGGCAGGGGAGGGACATGATGGCAGCAAACATCTCAAGTCCCAGCACTAGAAATGTTGAGGCAGGAAGACATGAAGAGTTTGAGGCCAGCTGAGGCTATGTAGCAGGACACTGTCTCAAAGCAAAACAGGCACTAGTGAGAGGATGCCAATATAGCTGCTGCCAAATACAGCCTTCTGTATGTGCCCGTTAGGATGGGCGACACAGTGCCTTCTCCACGGGTCCATGCCACTCTCAGGTCAAGAGCCACAGCCTGTTCACATCAGTCCATGCTGACTGAGATCTGCTCTGATGTACAGAATATGAAGATGCCCTCAGGGTCAGTGATGACAGTTCTACACCTCCTGGACTCAGCAGCACCCATTCTCACTTTTCCTCTTCTCAGAAAGTGCTCAACTAAAAAGGGCACAATTATTTTTGTATTTAAGAAGGTTGTTTCAAACTCAGCCCTAGGCCAGTCTGTAAAGCAGGAAGGTCAACCAGGCAAGGCAAAGTCTAGAAGAGGCCAAGTGGCTGATGCAGACAGTCACATTCTGTCAGTATATGACAGCAGCCTACACTTCTACTTTGTGAAAGTTCAGGCAGCCACACCTGCTCAAGCCCACACACAAACACCCTCAGGGCCACAGCAGAGAACACCCTGGGCCGGACCAGAAACAATGCACTTTGAATCCAGCAAGGCCATAAACATCAGTGAGACCTAGTACTCTGTCCCTGGCATTCTCTGAGCACTGCACACCCAGGGTGTGGCTAGAGTCACATATGGTATCACATCCATTCAGGATCAAAGTTTCCCATGATGTTTACAGTGACTTTTTAAAAAATAGTCTCATGATGTAAACTAAAATGATTACAAACTTGTGATTCTGCTGCCTCAGCATCCCCAGTGTTAGGATTACATGCACACAAGCATATGCCACCACACCCAGCTTAAAGTAACAATTTTTGTTTGCTTGTTTTTGTTTGTGTTTGCTTGTGTTTTCCAAGACAGGGTTTCTCTGTGTAGCCATGGATGTCCTGGAACTCACTCTGCACATCAGGCTGGCCTTGAACTCACAGAAATCTGCCTGCCTCTATCTCACAAGTGCTGGGATTAAAGGCATGCACCACCACCCGGCTAGGAGCGCTTTTTCAAAATAAAATTTTTATTTAAAAATTTTACCTAGGCTACTAGAAGATACCTCAGTTGATAAAGTGCTTGTCCTGCAAGTACAGAGACCTGTGTTAGATCCCTAGCACTTCCTTAAAAAAACCAGGTGCAGCCGTGTGACCTGTGACCCCAGCACTGGGGAAAGAGGAGACAATAGGGTACTTGGGGCTCACTGGCCTGGAGGCCTAGCTGGGTCTGCAAGCTTCAGGCTCAATTTGGCCCTACCTCAAAAAATAAAGTGGAGAGCAACTGAGGAAGACACCAACATTTACCAAGGTGCACATGCGTCTGCATGTGTGTGTGCACACATGAAACAACCCACTTCTCTGAGCTGATAATCATAACTGTCTACTTTAAAGGCTGCCTAAAGAGTAGCAGGTGAGCCACAAAAGCAGCACAAGGACAAACAGCAAAGATGCTCTGTGCTACTAACAAGCAAGAGAAGTAAGTAAATTAAAACGAGATGGCAAATTTACCTACCATAGTAGCAGAAACTTCATGCAATTTCTAGTATTCACTGCTGGCAATGAATGGTACAGACTACACATAAAGAAGCAGGCACACCATCCTTTGACCCTGTGACTTAAGCTCAACTCTACAGCAGAAACACTTTCTTGTGCACAACTCCAGCAACCATCCCCACATGACAACTACTGCTCTTGTGAGTTGTGTGTTGCATGTGCACACTGAGGGTCATTAAAACATAAGTAAGGTGCCATGTAAGTCACCTAGCAGGGCTCTCACTGGAAGGATGGGTCACCTTTGGAGTTGAGAGAATCCACACTTTGGCTTTAGATGTTTGAACAGTTTGTCTCCCTGAAACTACACGAAGATCATCATTTACTTATTTACTTACTTATTTATTTCTGAGGCAAGGTCTCCCTGTGTAGCCCTACCTGACCTCACTACATGTAGACCAGGCTGGCCTCAAATTCACAGAGCTCTGTCTGCCTCTGTATGCTGAGTGATGGGATTCATCGTGTGCACCACTGCATGGCTAGCTAGCATTTAAAGCAGGCATGGCGACACATATTCCAAGCTCAAAGACAGCCTTGTCTACACAGTTAGCCAGGGCTACAGAGTAAGGCCCTTTCCCAAAACAAAACAAAAATGTGTCAGAGAGGAGCTACACACTCCACGTTCTCTCACTGCTCCCAACTACACACCACCTCATGCATGCCCTACGGTGTCCCTCCTCGCTACATACCATCTCCATAGTCCATACACTGGCTCCAGCAAGAAACCCTGTGGCTTTTCACAGCTGCCTTCCCACCCAGCTTCTCTTCCACTACATGGGCCCCTTGACCTTAAGTGCCTCTGCAGAACGAAGGGCCATCTGTGTCAAGTGTCCAGAGGTGGCTACACCAGCAAAATAGGCCACACAGTCCTGCTCCATGTGCCAAGAAATAAATCTGCAACTCTAAGTGTTTCATGGGCCTCACTGACTTTTCTGGAAGCTATGGCTCTGAGATGCTCTCAGGGAAAGGCAGTATCAATACAAAACAAACAGTATTCATACCAGATGTAGAAAGCCCCACTAACCAAGAGCCAGGTTCTCCCCCATAGCAAGGCCCCACACAAAAATCACTTGGGAGTGGCCTTGGCCAGGTACCAGATCTGGCCAAATTTTCAGACTTCATCATGCTCTTTACTTTCTGGTGTGCAGTTCACTAGCCAGGCCTCATCTGTACTTACTATTAACAGCAACAGGAAATTGCAGGACTTCATTCCAGCCAGCAACACCACTCCTGAGCTGGAATCTGCACAAATGGGCTACACTCACCAAGCGGAGTCCACAGAACCACCTCTTCATGCCTTCAGAATGAACACTCCAGCTTACCTAGGTTCACGACACCCAGTGTTCTGCCTGTCAATGCACCCACACTGCTACAAGATCTTAGCGCTTGTTTTCTCCTCTGAAGACTCAGACTTACCTAGTCGGCATGCTGGCTATGCTTTCGTTGAGAACTGAGAAGCTAGGGAACATGAGGTAAGACCTTTCTTACTCCTTATTCCCCTCTCCTCTGGCTCTCTCATGAACTCTAACTTCTGATATCATATCTGTGCTGCTCATTTTGCATTCTGATTATGTATGTGAATAAAAATGAAAGTTAAAGCCATAAGAACCCAGTCAGGGTACTCAAGTGCACAGCACAGAAGCAGTGCCTAATGAGCCATCTCTACAGGGGTTGAGAAACCGGAGAAGTACACAAACAGGCTGCTCTGACAAAGTCCCAGCTCCTCTCCATGTAGGCAGAAAGAACACCTACACCAGTCCTCACTGCCATGCTTCTCCATCCTTCTAGAAGCTGCTGTATCATTTAGGATTTCACATGTCTTGGTATGTCTTACTTGCAACTTAAAGAAAGCATCCAAATTGACAGTTTAAATGGCACTTACATGGAAGTCACATGTGAGTGACAGCCTATGAGGTCCCTGGGCTGCTTCAGCTCAGCATCCTCTGCCCTCTGATGTCTCAGATTATCTCCAGCTACTTTATCTCCAGATAAAGACGCACACAGGGGGGGATGCAGCTCAGGGTAAAGCACTTGCTACCTCTAGCAATAGAGACAAAATTTTACCTTCAAGATGGAGAGGTGGGTCTCTGCCCTTTGCATATTGAGCTTTTAAAAGTAGCCTCTACCCAGAAAGGCTAGAAAGTGAAGAAACAAATCTGAGTGTCAACAGTAGAAACAATGAAAAGCACAGACAGCCCATCTAGTACAGAAGAAGACCAGGCTGAGGGAGTGAGTGCCAGGGCCTGAACCTATGTTCTGCTTGTGCAAAAATGATTTAAACTAGTGCTCTGTCCATGCCACTGACAAGGAAACAAGTAAAATGCATCTGAAACAATGTGAAGCCAAGCTTCAACTCTCCAAACCTGACTACCTGGCAAAACATGATGGGGAGAAGATAGCCATGGGCTCTCCCATCGTCCCTCAGCCTGCACACACACTGACTGATATCTGCTGTAAGCTGCCACATATACTCACTGGATACCTACCAGGTGTTGCCTTACACACCCACAAAGTACCTGCCATGTGCCACCATACACACATCTGTACCTGTTCTGTACCACTACATAATCACTGGCCAGTCTCCATCAACCATCAGAAACCCATGTAGTACACACCCATCTGATGTTCCCACTGTAGGCAACCAATGTGGTTTGCCAACCAATGTGGTAGAGCACATCTCCTCTGCCTGTATCAGGAAGGGCAATCACTCTATGCAATAAGAAACTGCTTAGACCTATTGTGAAGGCCCACAGCAGAATGGGTAGGATTTGGCTGTTAAGAGGGATGAGAAACAATCAGACAAAGATGAAGCAAAGGGCACACCAGAAGGGTAGCTTGAGAACAACAGAGAGGACCAAAGAGGCACACACCTACACTCCCCAACTAACTGTCACAGCCTCAGCTCCAGAGACTAGCTCTAGTGTCTCCTAGAACAAAAACAAAAAATGACCCATAGAGATGGGAATGTGTGGGTAAGGCCAAAGAATAGCACACCATAGGAGAGAAGAAGAATTTGGAGTCCACAACAGCACTGTTAAGACAGTAAAGAAACACAAAGAAACCCGATAAAATCCAACAACCACTCATGACAAAAATACAAACATTCCCCTGTCCCTGCACACCAACTCCCACCCCAAAAAAGCTCTACAGTGTTAGCAATGACTTGGTAGAGTGTTCACCACATGAACATCTAGGTTATAATTCCCAGAAACTATGCAAATAGTCAGGGTCTCAGAGGTCTATTGCTGTGATAAAACACCATGAACGAAAGCAACTTGAAGAGAAACTGGTTTCTTTTTTCTTACAAAACTTTCAGATTTCCTCTGTCATTGAGTTCAGGGAAAGAATTCAAAGCAGTAAACTGGAAGATGGAACTGAAGAAGCAGAGGCCATGGGAGGAATGACCTAGCCTATTTTCTTATACACTCCAAGACTGACTGCTGGGGGTAGGGGTGGGAGTGGGGATGGCAACACCCACAAATGGGCTAGGTCCTCCCACCTCAATCACTTATTTTTAAAATGCCCCCAAAAGCTTGCTGCCCCCAGACTAATCTTGTGGGGGAATTTTCTCAATTGAGGTTCCCTCTTCCTAAATGACTTTTAACTTGTATTAAGTTGACAAAAAAATTAAGTAGGACAGCCAGTCATGACAGTGGCAATGTGTAATCCCAGTGCCTCAGGAGTGGAGACAGAGGATCCTGAAGCTTGCTGGTCAGTCATTCTAGTTGAATCTGTGAGCTCCAAGTTTAGTGAGAGACCTTGTCTCAAAATCAAGTAAGATATACAGCAACAGAACAGCCACTGTCAACCTCTGACCTCCACACATACCCAAAAGAGAAAGTCAGCAATATGTAAACACAGCACTCAGAAGGCTGAGGCAAGAAAACTCTACCATAACTTCAAAGCCAGCCTGGACTGCATAAATAGTCAGTTGTAGATCATCCTTGACTATAGAGTGAGGGCTTGTCTCAAACAAACAAACAAACCCACAGACATCAGAAACAAGGATTGATTATGTATCTCAGTGGAGTAAGAGTGCTTACTCATGCCAAACATGCATAGCTCTTTCCCTGTCAGAAAAGAAAAAAAGTTTGAATCAGAGAATACAAGTAATGATGTGGAAAATAATATTAAAGGCTGAAGCGTATAGTTCGGTGGTACAACCCTTGTCTGGCACACATTGGGGCCCTGGATTCAATACCTAACACTGTCCAGGCTTTTTTGGGTTTTTTTTTGGGGGGGGAGGGGGTGTTGACACAATCAAAGCAATAAACTCAAAGATTGCCCCAAAATAAACTAACAAAATATGTACAAGATTAATATGGAAAAATATAAAACTTGTTTGGAAGTCATTGCATGAGATCTAAATTGAGTGACAGCCCATGCTCACTCAGACAGGCAGACAGCATTGTTCAATGGGTATTGGTTTCTTCCTCCAACATAGCAACAAGATTCAACAGTCCTTCAATGAGTCAGATGTAAAGTCCAGCGGCAGGAGGACCTAGCACCAACCCTGGGCAACAAGTAGTCAATATGGAGCTTTCCCACTTACGGACAAGTTGACATGAATGGACAGACAAATGAAAAGAAAACTCAGAGCTGAAGACAGAGTCACCAGGCAGGAAGAAACTGTTTAAAAGAAACGTACGCCACTTTGCAGAAGTTTTCCCACAAGCAGCAGGAAAGAGAATGGTGTCAGTTTCTGAGCTGAGCCTGAGGGAGAGTGGAGTCACCTCCCTGGATTGAAGAACTTCAAAAATCTGGCTACAAGCACTGTGAGGTGATAGGCAAGACTGATACAACTGGAACCATTCACATGGACCATAACCAAAAACACTGCAAGATGGAAAAGAGCAAGCCAACAAGTTCCTGAACTTGAACACAGGATATCAGAAGTCAAGGTGGTACCTTATGACCAGGTAGGGTTTGTGACAGAGCACACCTTGGTTTAGCATCCAAAATTAAGTGAGCACAGCTCTCCACAAAGAGAACTAAAAATGAAAAGTCATTCTGACAAAACCAAACACCCATTCAAGAGAACTCTCACTCACCAAAAAGAAACAGAAAAAAAAACTATGGCAAAGCCTAACTCCCAAGGTGATGGTGTTAGGCGGTAACTAGGTCACAGGTGGAGCCTCAAGAATAGGATTCACGTTCTTAAAAGGACCTCTGGCCTCCTTCCTCGCACCATGCCAGGACACAGTGAGAAGGCTCCCTCTGTGCATCAGGAAGCAGGCCCTCAACAAACATGCCATCTGCTGGAACCTGTTCTTGGAGTTCCAGAATCCATGACTGAAAAGGAAGTCTCAGTTGCTGAGGAGCCCCCACCCCTGACTGTGGGGACAAAATTTACCACAGCAGACCAAAGAGCCTAGAAAAAGAGTGAGCGATGAATGATAACGAACTAGACTACAAAGACTTAACAGGAAAGATGCCAAAGTGTCCCTTCCCATGACCAGTCTGTGCTATGCTGAAGCTGCTAGCCAGAGCACCAAATAACTACAAGAATGGATGAAATGGGGCCTCTGTTACTACAATGTAGTAGTCTCTTAAAAAAACTGTAAGACTCTACAAAGAAAAGCTGTACAAATTAGCGATAGGTTAGAGAGATGGCTGAGAAGGTAGGAAGCACTGGCTGCTCGTACAGAAAACTCCTGGGTTCCACTCCCAGAAGCCACATGAGGCAGTTCACAACTGTCTATACCTCCTGTTCCAAGGGATGCAAGGACCTCTTCTGGCCTCAGTGGGCATCAGGTATACAAGCGGTGCACAATGTTTTGCCTATACGCAGGCAAAACACTCGTACACATAAAATAAAAATAAATCTTTAGAAAACAATTAACATTATTTTTGCAAGAACAGTATAGAAGATCAATAGCTTAAAAAGTGATGTTTCTAAGTACTAGCAACAAATAACTAGATATTGACATTTTTTAAAAGTACTGCCTGTATACTGTATATTTTTTATACATAAAAAAATGTTAAGAAACTCTTAAAAGTATAAAGCAATGCTAAGAGAATTTGCTTTATTTGTATTTGTAATCTAGTCTCACTCTACAGCCCAGGAGAGCCTCAAACAGAACCCTCTCAACTCCTGCACTCTGGTATCATAGAAATGCACCACCATGTGTGGCCTTTGAAAGACCTAAATAGACAGTCTTTCATGCTCATGGGTCAGAAGTTTCAATGTTAAGATATCAATTATCATCAAACTGATCTAAAAGGTGGAGCAGGCTCCTGAGCTTTTGCAGAAACTCATTAATTCTAGAGCTTACATGAGGGCAAAGAACCTGAATAGCCCCACATGGTCTTGAAAAGACAGAGCAGTGAGGACTCAGGATCCTGGAAAGAAGCATGTATTCCCCTCTGTAGCCAATGGGCCATCAATGGGAAGAAGCCTTTCTCAACAGACAGGGGTAGAACTGGACACACTAAGGAGAAAGTGCAACTCAACCTTTACCATACAATTCTAACAAAATTCTTTCAAACCAGATCCCAGGAAAGGAAAAACAAACATTCTAAAAGAAAATCCCTGTGCTCAGAATCTGACAGGACATAATCAACTTGGAAAGAAACCCATAATCTGGATGGAACCTTACACTCTGAGGCATGCCTGATGAACAGAGGAAACACAGGCTAAGAGAAAGCTGTGCAAAAACCACTCTACCTGACAAAGGACTTCGTCTATCATGTTCCTGAAAAACTTACCCAAGACAACAAGCACATTTGTAAAAACAGTGGCCAAAGACTTAAACCGATACTTTACAAAATATGAGTCAAGAACATGAAAAGATACTGCACCCCTTGGTCTGCAAGAAAACCAAATTAAAACCAGTACAACAGTACTACACATCCACCCGGGCCAAACATTAGAGGATCCCACCAACCTCCCACAAGGGTGAAAAGATCCAATCATACTCATCTGGGGAAGGTCCAGAGCTCAAACAACCTGGAAGCCTCTTAAATGGCTACATACTCACTCCACACACACCCCTAATCCCTCTCACAGGTGGCAGCCCAAGAAAGGGAGACCATATCTATTAAAGGAGCTACAGGGAATGTTCCTGACATCAGAAAGCAAGAGAGGATGTCTAACCTTGGTTGTCAACTTGACTACATCTGGAATCAACTAAAACCCAAGCTCCGGGACACAGCTGTGAGGGACTTTCTTAATTGGATGTCTGAGCTGAGAAGACACACCCTAAATCTTGGCCACACCTTCTGGTGGCAGCCTACATAGAAGGGCATAGAAGAAGGAAGCTTTTGTTGTTTGCCTGCTTGCCCTCACTCTCACTGGCAAGTTCATCAAGTGTATATATTTGTTTCATTCAATCAGTCCTGTTTCTATAGAGAATCTTGACCAATACACCAAAACCTACACATTCGTTGACTGATGAACAGGTAGAGGAGCTATTGTGCACTCACACCAACTGAGTAAAAGCCGAAGTTCGTGTAAGGAGTGGAAGAGAGATGCTGTATGTCCACTCCTGCATGAAGCACAAAGGATTCCATCAGTCTCCAAGGCAGCCAGAGAGGGCTGGGGAAGAAATGCACACCACAGCAGTAGGATGGCCTGACCTGAGGCCACTGGCATTCCCTACCTTGAGTGTGGTGGTGATGTGACTGAGTTCATTACAACTCGGAGAACCATACACAAAAATGGTGTCCATATCTATGCCACAATTTAAAAAAAAAATGCCTTTAAAACAATGAGAGGCTACTCCACATGGGAACGGCCAAGTTAGAAAGCAGGTGAAGATGTGGAGTTACAGACAGATACACAGAAGATGTGCTGAAAATTGCTGAGATGGGTCCGAGACTTTCCACAGGACACAATAGCCTACTCCCAGTGTTGCCTAGAGGAAAGAATATCCACACAAGGTTCAGATGCAAATGTTTCTAGAAGCTCAGTTCATAACAGCCAGATGCTAGAAGCAACCCCAAAGCCCAGCCCACTGTTGAATGAATGGACAGCACACGTTTGCACACAGAAAACTACTCAGCATGCACAACAAGCCACCAACAAGACAATGCACGGCCACTCATTCTGAAGGATTACCTGAGCTCAGCCTGAAAATGACAACAGTGGCAGTTGGGGTCCAGCATGTGAGGATAGGCTGTGGGGGACTGTGGGCTGCATGAAACTTTGTCTTGACTAGTCAGTGGTTAAACAGACACTTGCTTCTCAAAATAAACTGTACTTTGAGATGAGAACATACTGATGTATAAAGTACAACCCTCAAAAAAAAAAAAAATGTATGCATGCCTGTATTTAAAGGAGAACCCCAATCCCGAGACAGCTCAACGGTACTTACCTAACACACATAGAGCCTTAGGTTCCATCACCAACATCCAAAAAAAAAAAAAAAAAGCAGCCAGGCTGAGTGGCTGAGTGTGGTAGCTCAAACCTTTTAATCCCAGCACTGAGAACACAGAGAGGGGTGCATCTCTATGAATTCAAGGCCAGCCTGGTCTATACAGCAAGTTCTGGGCCAGCCAAAGCTACAAAGTAAGACTCTGCCTCAAAATAAATAAACAAATATTAAAAGGCATCTAGCTGGTGCAGTAGCACATATCCACAAGCCCAGCACTCTGCAGCTGGGACAGGATTCTGAGTTTTAAGGCCTGACTGGGCTACAAAGCAAGATCCTGCCCACCCCACTCCAACTTCCAGGTACTATCATATCACCTGCCCACAAGTCCACAGTGACTACCCTAGTTTGGTTTCTGTTGCTGTAATAAAACAATAACAAAAAACAATTTAGGGGAAGAAAGAGTTCATCTGACTTACATATCCCAGGTTATAATCCAAGGGCAAAAACTCAAAGCCAGAACCTCTGACAGGATATGAAGCAGAGACCACAGAAAAACAAGGCTTCCTCGCTTGTTCTTCATGGCCTAGCCAGGGTGCTTTTTAACACAACCAAGGACTACCTGCCCAGGCAGCACTGCCCACAGTGGGCTGGGCTCTCCCACATCTATAATTACTCAAGAAAAAGCTCCACAAACTTGCCTATATTCCAATCTGATAAAAGCAACTCTTCAGTTGAGGTTCCCTCTTCCTGAGTTACTCTGGTCTGTGCTAAGTTGACAGAAACTAAACAGCACAATGACTGAACAGGAAAACAGAAAGGAGGGACTCAGCACCACCCAGACTTCTGCCACAGGACCACCCCCCTGCCTGGAAGACCATCACTTCCACTCTGAGAACCACCCAGGCAGAACTAACTGAACTTGATACATACTTTTAACATTAGCAGAGAAAAGTGTTTTTGAACTGTTTTCTTCTGAAATTATGTTTTAAGTTTTAGTGCCTGAATTATGCAGAAAGGCATCACTACTGAAAGCAATTTCTTCTCTGAGTGTATTACATATAAATTTTTAAATATTTCAATTAAAAGAAAATGCCAGGGCTATAGAGATGGCTCAATAGTTAAGAGGGGAACTGGATTCCAAGATAACTCCAGTTCCAGAGAATCCAAGACCCTCTTCTGGCCTCCAAAGACCCTGCACACACGTGGTACATCGTTATACATACAGACAAAACATTCATACACATAGAATAAAAATAAGTAAATCTTAAGAAGGAAATGTCACCAATAAAAATTTCAAGCCTGTATCTGTCAAACCGTGTCAAGAAGACAGAGATGAACACGTGACACCAGGTAGCAAGGAGCACACCTGCAATTCCAGCACCTCCTTCAAGTGGAGGTAGGTTTAAAGCCAGCCTGAGCTACAGACCAAGATCCCCTCTCAAAAACAAAACTAAACTAAAACAAAAAAAGGATAAATGCTGGCATCTCTGCATATGTTCATGTGTGTTGTATACACAGGCACATATGTATACAGTGTTGTATACACTTCCTTGTTTTTACAAAAACAAAACAAAACACTAAACAACCAAAAAATAAAAATGAAAGCCTATCCTGGGGAGCAGGAAAGAGATCAAAGTGCTTCTCAGAAACTCCCTTCTGACCCATGTGTTTTACAAATTTAATACATAACATGAAAACAAACAACAAATAGAAATTAAAATTGAACTTGAATCAAACCGAACCAGGCTAACACTGGCTCATAGACTAGACAGAACATGCAGAAGAAAGGTAGCCTGAAAAGCTCCATGTAGGACAGAGCCTAAGGAAGGCAAAGAAGCCTCACCTACTCGGGCTCCATTGTCAAAACTTCAGAAGCTGTGCGTCTGACACAGCACTAGGCAAGTAAATGCACTGACCTTATCAGACTGAAGGCTCCCTGTTTAAAAGAAGAGGGGAACAATTCAAAAGGTCCTGTGGCAAGGGTTGCCATGTCAAAACCTAAAAAGGCAAGGCTGGATTATATGCAACTGGCCTGCATGTCCTGCCCCGACTTGCTTCACTAGGGGCTGTGGCCTCCTAAAGATTCCTCCCCAGGGAACACACGCATGTGCATGCATGAACATAACACATACACACACACAACCGTTGTTTGCAAGTGTGAGCTATGTAGAAATCACATAATAACAGCCACTACTGGGATCAGAGCGCCTGAAGAGAAACCAAATCTGGGGTGTAAAAGACAAAGACTTCTGCTCAAATGGAACAAATATGGGACAGACTCCCAAGAAACCTGCTGACCCATGTGAGTAACTCTGCTCCACATGACAGACTCCGTCAGCTCTTCAAACCACCCAACACTGTCCTTGTAAAAACAAGAGCAAAACCCACAGAGATCATCAGCCCCAGCAACAATTCATGAGGCTGCTTCAACTGAGCCCCAAGCAGCTGACCCAACCTTAGCCCTGCTGCACCTGCTTCAGTCTACTGCACCTGCTTTCTGCTGCACCTGCTGTCTGCTGCACCTGCTTTCAGAGGCAGCAGGGTGCTGAGGTTCTACCCAAATAAATGAGAATCCAAACACGGTTCGAGCTGCAAACACCTTTCCTGATCTTGCAATAGTTTGTAGCACCAAGGAGGAAAAGACAGGGCACCATGAACTTTCCTGCACCTTTACTAAACTACAGCTCACAGAAATAAAATTCACCATCTTAAGGACACAATCTGATGGTGTGGGAAAGAATGTGTAGCAATGTAACTTTCTCTGTCATGATGTGAACATCCTCATATACTACAAACATCCCCAGAGCCACACTGCAACCTCCCTGCTCTAAGAAAGCACAACTAGAGATACAGTGGTTTGTCCCTAGACTACGCTGCGCTTCTCCGACTTTGGTATGCGTCGGGGGTCCAGAAGGCACAGGCTAAGTGAAAACATTAACGTAACGGGAGCAGCGAGAGCTACGTAACCGTACTCTAGACGACGGTGCAGGGGTCAAGCGGGTCAGCCTCAGGAGTCGGGATGGAACTTGGGTTTGGCCAGCCTCAGAGCAGGTGTTTTGGCAGAGACCTGCTGCACCATCTAAGCGAATTTATTTCGTTTTGTTTGTTTTTAAAAGGATAAGGTCGCTCACTATGTAGACCAGGCTGGCCTCGAACTCTACAGAAATCCGTCTGCCCCTACAGTGCTGGGATTAAAGGCGTTCACCACCACACCTGGCTCGTTTAATATTTAAATTATTATTTGTTTATGTGTGTATGTGGTGCTGGGGCTAAAACCCCAGGTCTTACATAGGCCGGGCACTCAGTGCACTACGTAGCTTTCACCACTAGCCTGTAAACTCTTAAGTTGATAACATTTTCAAGTTGTGTAAAGTGAAGAAAAAAAAAAAAAAAAGGTCATCTTGTCTCCCAGGCCCACCTGGGGTGCGTTTAACAATCACAAAGTCTTGTCCAGGGTGATGCACAGACCTGAAATTCTAGCACTTGCAGATGAAGGCAGGATAGGATGACTAAGGCAGAAACCACTTGGATATACTAGCAAGATGATTATAAGTTTATGGCCAGTCCCAGCTATGTGAGACTCTGCCCTAAAATGGCAGTGTTTTTGGAGCGCCCCTTCCCTTTTCTGACTCCTAATCGGTGTAATGAGTACAGCAATCTGCCCCACACGAATCTGGTGACAGCTGGTTTGGATTGCTGCAGTGTCCGATTCAGTGTCCTATTTGGTGTCCAATTTGGGTGGCATTAGGCCGGGTTGCTTCTGCCTTCTCTAACAAATGCATCTACCAGGTGCATCCTTCACATTTTCTGGGATACACGCTTTTCAATAAAGGTGAATGAGATGTGAAAAAAAAAAAAAAGCACAACTATGATAGTTTACTGTAGGCTTTGATTTGTTTGGGGGACAGGCCTTACAGTGTTAAGAACTGAACCCAGAGCTGGCATGTGTTAACCAAGGAGCTACCACTGAACTATACCACCAGTCCCTAGGTTCAGTTTGTTGTTTTTTTTTCTCTAGAATCCCATGCAAACAGAATCATGCAATAAGTCATGCATGCCTGATTTATATTTTTAGAGCACTCATGCAGCTGCATTTGTCAGAATCCTGTCCTTGGTGCTGCCAAGTACAGAGCACTCATCCCCACATGAGTGGCATGTGTAGTAAGCTAGTGGCTATGTGAGTAAGCACTGAGTCCACTCACTCCATCAGGAGTCACACGTACAGTAAAATGCAGGGTACTTCTCACCTTTATTCTAACACCTACACTGTTGCAGGACCCTGCAGGCCCCGGGATCACCACTCCACATGCACAGTCTCTTTCACTGTGGCTGTAACATGGGATAATGAAACGTCTCTGTGTGCACATTCCAGCCTTTGTGTGAGAGCTGCTTGTCGCCATCACATAAACGGTAGGAGCCTTTTATACAGTGCTTTGACCTGCACCCACCTTGCCAAAACTCAAGCTTTCTTCTAATTTTGAAGTCAAACCAACTGATCTTTCCCTCTATTTCTGATGTCACTTTGTCCTAAGGCCTTTCCTCAGCCCACAGTCAGAAGACACAGCAGCAGTTCACACATCTTCCAAAAGTCTTCAGTCACCTCTGAGGCTAAAACCTCCATGCACTGCAGCCTTCCAAGTGCATCCTTCTAGAAACCTCTCCCTCTGTGAATGTCACCAAGGTCTATGTCACAGGCACTAGGAAGGAGGAGGACAGCTCACCCTTGGGGAAAGGCTCACTGTACTCCCTCCTACACTCCAAGTGGGAAGATCATACTCAAGGGTCCAACACAGCAGGATTAGCTCTAACAGAAAGAACACCTGCGCAAAACACTGTGACAGGCAGCCCCTTCCCTCCTCAGCCAACTCAGAGGTCCTGCCACACACCAAAGGTCCTTCAGTCCACTTGGGAACAATCAGACTCTGCCATGATAAAGGTCACCCTGATTTCCACATGTGCAGTGTCAAATTTCAGTTACACCAAAAATGGCACAGTCACAGATGCCAGTAAGCACCTATAATTCCTCCGAGGATAGACAGACAAGGGGCCTCCTCCTCCGATGACAGACAAAGGGGGCTCACTGGTAATCATGTTCCAAGGGAGCCTTTCATCAGGACTGTCCCAGGCCCCTCTTCCTCCCACGTTCACTGCCCCAGCCCCAACACACAAACTGCCAGTCCCCAAACCAAGTGCTGCAACTTGAGAGGGTTCCTTCCAACATGTCTGATAGCAGTCAATGACCAAAAGTAACCTGGAGAGCCCAAGAAACACAGAGCTGAGGCAGCTTCCTCTGCTGTAGTCCCCTCCCTAGAGCAGATCAGCACCTGCTGACCTGTGCACCAACAGAAGGCACAAAAACTAAAACCCCAGGGCTCATGCACAGCTCGAGTGCCACATGCACCCTAGATGTGCTTGTCAATGTCCTAGAAACCACACTCATATGGCTGGAGAGTTGGACAGAACCATGCCTGTGAAACTGAGCCTCTGGAGCCCTGTAAGACAAACCCACTGTGGAGCCACCAACCGGCTTCTCCAGCACTAATCCTGAACTTGACTTTCCTATACTAGCTGGCAATCAGTACTACTTTTCCCAGCCCCCCACAAGGCTTCTCCTACAGAGGCTCATCCACTCTTGTGAGCCCTGCTCTATTATGTCATCTTCCAAGGTCTTTATTTGGAAGCCACATCCCATTTAAGGACAACTCTCTCCTGCATCACACAGCTCTTGTACTTGCTGTACTGCCACTCCTGGCTTCACACCCCATCCCCTGTCAGCCAGCACCATCCTATTTTACTGTGGCATCTCCATACGCACTGTCTGTCCTATACACTACCATCTTCCATAGCCACCAATCACAGAGTCTCTAACTCAATTTACAACTATGACTGCCAGCAACCTCCTGAAAAATAAATTTGAGCACCTGCCTTGTGGGCAATGGCTGCCACTTGGGCCTTCTCTGCTCCCACAAGCAATGCCACTGTCTCCTTGTCTCTCCTGTGTAACATGAGAACTAAGGTATGAAGTCACAGCCAGGCTCCACAACTTTCCATGCTTTCAGGTCCAAATCTGACACCTGAACACTGCTCTACTATACCACCCGAACACAGACAAAGATCTTCAATAACCCTGCATGTGCCCTCCTCAGGCTTTCACTGTGCCTTCCCAGTTTTTAACTACAGTCCAACATCACAACTTTCCCATGAACCTATGTGGTTCCATCTGAGGGCTACAGCCATCGACCTCCACATCACCAAAAGTGGATCCCATCTTGTTTAGTCAGCCACGTGCCCATTTCACATAGCCACTGCACATCTCCTGAGTACAACTTACTCACTGAAAAGACACAGCTGAGCCCTTGTGTCACATGAAGACTGGGTTGTACACTGAGTGTGGTCACAAACACAAAGTAACTTCAAAAGGAAACCACATACTTGCTCATTTGGTGGCAATGCACAGACAGCAGCAATCAGAGCTGTCCAGTGAGCTGTCCGTGGTCCCCCTTGAGAGACCCATTTTCCCTGCCTTGTTCCTTTCTGCCACACACCGGTGCTCATGGTAGCCTGGCCCTCACACGTTCCACAGTGCCTTCTTACTGCTAACCTGAGCTTCTCAGACTCCTCTCTCTTGGTTCTGCCTCCTGTCTACTAGGGGCAGTTCTGAGGTTCTTGTCAAAGTACCATGAGACCTGCTAGTACAGGAGGGAGGAAAGACCATAAGGAGGTGAGAAGGATCCAGGAGGGAATACCTAGATGAAGATGACCCAAGGGTGGACCTAAGTATAAAGAACCCAGGTGGAGAACAAAGACAGGAGGTCCTCACTGGAATGACTCAGGTTGGGGGAAAAAAAACACTAAAACAAGAGAGTTAAGAGGTATCCAAAAACAAGAGACTTCTCTGAACACATGATAAGGAACCATCCAACACCCATCAGAATGCCTAAAATAAAAAACTCAAGTAACAGCACATGCTAACGAGGATATGGAGCAAGGAGAACATTCCTCCATTGCTGGTGGGAGTGTAAACTTGTACAACCACTGTGGAAATCCATTTGGAGGCTTCTCAAAAAAACTGGGAATAGTTCTACCTCAAGACCCACTATACCACTTCTGAGCATATAACCAAAAGATGGTCCACCATACCACAAGGACACTTGCTCAACTATGTTCACACATTTACACAATGGAATTTACACAATGGAATACTACTCAGCTATTAAAAACAAAGACATTATGCAATTTGCAGGCAAATGGACAGAACCAGAAAAGATCATCCTGAGGGAGGTAAGTTGGGCTATAGTTTTTCTACTCCTGTTAACTGTCATGTGCTGGGCATGATCTTTGACAGCTGATAAAGGCCTTCCTGTGCCACACATAGAGGGGCATGGTCCAAGACTCTGAGAGTATAAATATGAGGCTGAGAAAGAGACTGTGGAATGTTCTGGGATGGCATTTGGTGTGGCATTCAGTGCTGGCATGTGGCATAAAGCAGTTTGGAGAGACCAGAGACCAAAGACGGTGTGGCACTTTGGAGCAGACAGATGAAGAGAAATACTTCAGGGCACGCAGTGTGGAGGAGACTGCTAGCTACGTCTGAGATTGACGGAGATTGGTATAGAGCCCTAAAAGAACCCCTTGACCCTAAGTAGCAGGGAAAAGTAAAGGGGTCTGGGACCATTCTCCCCACTAACATTTTCTCTCTCCTACTTAAGGGTGGGGGATTGGTGGAAAGGAGGTAGAGGCGTAGACACCCCAAATAAGAGTTAAGAAAAAGACCACACAGGTGGCCTTCTGCTACAGACATGCACAGTATGTAGTCACTTATAAGTGGATGTTAGCCATAAAGTGCAGGATAACCACGCTACACTCCACAGAGCCAAAGAAGCCAAAGAAGGCCCAAGGGAGGATGCTGAATCTCACTCAGAAGGGAAAATAAAACAGACACTTGAAGTAGATGGAAGGAGAAAACTGGGTGAGAGACGGGGTAGGGAGGGTAACACGGGTGGCAATCAGGTGAGGAGAGAGTAAGGGGGTGGGAGAGGGAGGACCTGGAGAAAGAACAGAAATAATTGGGAGAGTATCTCAGAGACAGGGGAGGCTCCCTGGAACTATGGTGGTGAGCCTAGCTGAGACTCCTAGCAGCAGGAGATATAGAAATCATCACTTCATGTAGCCAGGTGGGACTTCCAGTGGAGAGAGGTAGACACCAACCCACCCATAAAACCTTTGACCCAAAATCTGTCTCACCTACAAGATGTGTAGGGAGAAAGATGGAGCAGAGACTGAGGGAATGGCAAGCCAATGACTGGCCCAACTTGAGACCCACCCCATGGGAGAGAGCCACCTCCTGACACTATTAATGGTACTCTGCTATGCTTGCAGACAGGGTCCTAGCATAACTGTCTTCTGAGAGACTTCATCCAGCACTGATGGAAACTGATGCAGAGACCCACAGCCAAACAACAGGCCAATCTTGAGCTCTGGAAATTTTGTGGAAGAGTGGGAGGAAGGCTTGAGGGGGTAGGAGGGATCAAGGACACCAAAAGAAGATCTACAGAATCAACTAACCATGGGCCCATCGGGGCTCACGGAGACTGAGCCACCAACCAAAGAGCAAGCACAGGCTGGACATAAACCCTCTACCATAAGTAGCAGATCTGCAGCTTAGACATCATGTAGGTTCCCTAACAATAGGAGCTATGTCTAACTGTGTGTGTCCATGACAAGACAGGGCAGCCTGGCCCACCCTGTGCACAACACCCCTACTGGCATGTGTGCAGCTCAGCTAATCTGTAACCTCCTTTCACAAGGGTGGCTGAGAAACTATCCATACCCCAGCCTAACTGATGCTACAAGGTCCCTCTGTAGGTGCCTCTGTCAGGCCACCCTCTCAAGGATACTCTTGCTAAGAACTCTTTCACCTACTGGCCTGGAACCAGAACACAGACACTGGTCCACAAAGCCACAGGATGGAGGGCCAGCTCTTGGCAGTTAGGGGTACACCCCATGTGCTGAGATGCACATCTGCAAACAGACAGTACAGCTTAAACTGCCCACCACCAACCTGTGCCACCTGTGCCAGCGGCTTTGCTGAATGCCTGGAGACCACGGTGTTCATTATCCCTTAACACACACTTCGTGAGCACAACAACCACAAGGACAGTCCTTCAATCCTCGGGTTCCTGTTGAGGAGTCTGGCTAGCTCCCTGCCCCATACCTCAAAAATCACACATCAGAAAGGTATGATACACCTCCTCCCCTGGTGTGCCAGCTCTCCTGAAGCTAGTCCCTAGTCTGTGGTCCTTCTTTGTCCCATATTCCCAGGTCTGTGACCACTGCTGACTCAGTCCAGCAGTACTTCAGCAGAATTCTAGGCAGAAGAGACCAGGGACACCCAGGGATCCCATCTATGGGAAGTCTGCACCCATGGGACAACTTCTAGTCATCTGCCACCCTTCTCCTATATAATCTCTCATCACTGGCCTCAATAGCCAGCCACCGATATCCTGGTATCCACGTGGTCAGTATGGCCAGGGAGAGAGCAAGGCCTTGCCTGCTACCCTATTCTTTCCACATTAGCCATGCACTCCTCTCCCAGCCCTCACATGTCCTTCCTGAGGCCTCCCTCCACACTCCAACACCACTGGTTTCTCCCTCTACCCAACTGTGTTTGGTCCTCAGCAGCACAAAATCTAACACAAGCAGCAGAAGCACAGGAGTGTGCAGCCAGCACAAGGCTCAACAGAGGACAGGGGCAGAGCTGTGCACATTGGGTAAGAACAAACACAACAGCCACGTCAAATACATGGTACATGGATGAAGCTGGCTTCACAGCTGTTTTGTTTGTTGAGACAGCCTTACTGTGTAGTTCTAGTTGGCCTAGAACTCAGATCCTTCTATCTGCCTCTGCCTCAGAAATGCTGGGATTAAAAGCTTGTACCACCAGTGTCTTTTTTTATGCTTTCACATGCTTTTAGAAATGGTAATTCACCCATGTGACTCACGCTGTCTCTACTAGGGAATAACCCAACACCCCCCTCCCCCCCAAAAAAAAAGATTTCTCCTTAACCAGGTGTGGTAGTACACATCTTTAGCACTCAAAGGCAGAGGCAGACATTACTGGAACTCAAGGCCAACCCAATCACAGTCCATACAAGGAGTATTAGGCCAGCCAGGACTACAGAATGAGATCCTCAAAAACAAAACACTAAGCTGCCCTTTGACTCCATTCCTACAGTGACATGCTCTCCCATGTGTCTTCTAAAAAGGCTTAGGGAAAGCAACCACAGAGCTACACAGGCTGCCCTGTGTGTGCCGTACCCCCCCCCAACACACCTATGCACCTGCCCTGCCTCCCCACCTCCAGACCAGAATAGACTCCAGGCTGCCTTTCCTGTCCTCTCCCCAACACTAAATGAGGGGACATCCCCATGGTTTAAAAGTTGGAATTCCCTGGCCCTACACTGACTCACCTGCTTTCTGCTGGATACTCAAAATCTGCACGCACACACACACACACACACACACACACACACACACACACACCATATTCACAGGCAGGAAGTAAACAGCATGTTCTCAGGCCAACTTCACTGCTGGACAGCAACAACTGGACACATAACAATCTGACAATGCTCAAGACTACAAGGCTGCCATTCTGCCATACTTAACTACCACATAGCAAGGCCCTGCAAGGTGGATAGGGTACTCCTTTGCCTAGACAAAAACACAAATGGATATGACAGAAAAAACTGCGGTATCCACATACAGGAGATATCATATAGCCATGGAGACAGCCACTGGCAATAGAATTCTACAATATCAAGGTAAGATGAAATACGCATGCCTAGGAATGTACTGAAGAGGCAGTTAGCATGCACAGAAGGAAAGGAAAGACAGAGGAGCAACTACCATAGGCCAGGACAAATGCAATGCAGTCACCTGGAATGCTGGCTCAGTCTGAGCCCTCCTACAGAGCAGTATGCAGGTCCTGATTCAAGTGTGAAATGACATAAATAAAAGCTGGCCTGGCAGGTGACAGAGACTGTAACCAATCCAGATGTACACATTTGAAATCCAAAAGCACACACCCTGCCTCCTGTATGGCGTCTTATGCTAATTAACAGTCTCCTAAACACCAGCTGTCAACTCTTACCCAAGCCACAGGGCATCCTAGAGACTCCCTTAATCACACCTGGGATATCACAGCCACATGAGGGGACATTGCAGCCACATGAGGGCCCACACCGGATACTGGGGGTGTAGGATGTGTGGGTGCTCCTGTTCAGTGGACAGGACCACAGCAAGACCAGCACTGAGCCAACAGGAAACCCCAGCGGTGTGGTCTATCTTGAGCAACGTGACTATCTAATGGTACCCCCACAGGAACTCTGCTCAGCTGGCCTCCCAGTCCAGAGTGACAAACAGACCCAGTACAGAGAAGGAAGCACCAAAGTCTGCAAGTCAGGAAAAGATCTGACGGTCAAGACACAGCTGACAGGAAGGCTGACTTTTAGGGTAAAGCTCCTGAGTCTAAATTTCATCCTAAAGGCAGCAGTGAACTCACAGAACTTCCTCAGCAGACCAGGTACCTGGCAGAGAAGGGACACCTTGTGCTCTAAGAGCATTTAAAGGGTTTTCCCAACAGTGGGAAGGGAGACACAAGGGGGAGCCACTGGACACCTGTAACCACACACACTGTCACCATGACTGGAACTGCACCTGCTGCACCATCACCTACCAGTGCTGAGGCAACTGTAAGCACACACATGAGAGCAAGCTGCCACTCAAAGCAGACGTCTGCCAAAAACTGCTGTAAGAGCTCGAGCTCCAGGTCTCCTCAGGAGAACTGCAGTAAGATGATTGAGAAGTGTGTGTGGTCCTCATCCTCATCTCCCTGGAAGTGCTGTTGTGAAGTCTCCACATGTTGGCAGTTCACAGAAACTGTGCCAGCACCAAGACACCTTTGTCTTTTTCAGGGCACTGCCAAGAAATGAAACTAGAGCCTTGCACAGACTAGACAAAGGCACAAAAGGTGTGCCCTAGCCTTCTTTTTACTTTGTACTTCAGTCAGGGTCTCATCCTAAACCTCATGCTGCAGCCCAGATTGGCCTTAAACTTGTGATCTTTCCATACCAGCCTTCCAAGTAGTTGAAACTACAGACTGGGCTACCAGGCCGGGTTCAAGTGCATTTCTGCCACCTGGGAATGGTGGTCTCACATTCCCCAGTACTTATTATATGCGTCCCATACATAATCCACAATACTCCATGTACATGCATGTGTCACCTAGGCTCAAGTGCTTCAGCCATGGTCATGGTCACATGCAGACATGAGGTGTAACCTTTCTTTCTCAGGGTGGTCTTCCCATGATGCTAAGATAACACTAACCTAACCAAGCCTCAGAGAACCCGGAGCTGAGTCTGGCCTACAAGGCAGCCCAAGGGTGAAAGAGGTCATCTCTCTTCAGCTCTAGAAACAGACCCTCAGTCAGCTAGCTCCCAGTGATGTACAAACGTGGCAACAGAGCCATGTCACAGGATCCAGGAAGAAATGTTAAACTACACTCTGCCCTAGAGCCAATTAGAGCCTACAACACCACTGTACCAGGACACAGGAGTCAGAGGCCAAAAGTCAAGGGACACCTGGAACCATATAGTATGATAGGCCTGGTAAGAAATTCCCTACTGCTCCTCACAGGACTAAGATACCCTAAAGTTTCACACACACCCTAACATCCAAGTTTCCTCAGTGCTAAACTAAATTCATCCCTAAGTAGCACCAAAGCAGCCCCACCCACTTGCCAGAGGTGACAGGGAAAACTCTGGAATGTTCTGTATGGAATGCAATCGACAGAGTCTAGGGATTGGAAGGGCACAGTCCTTACAGAGCTGTGCTCCCCAAACACAACTCCTCCCACCTCTAGCACAAGGGGATCTGAAGCTGAAGCTGAACCTCCCCACACCATTCCTCTTGCCTACTTAGCCGATTATCCTAGGACCTGTTCTTGGTCCCTCAAATCTTCCTTCCCCTCTGTACAGGTCCAACTCCTCAACATTCATTGCAGTTAGAAACGGCCAATTACCAAATTTTCCCAGCTGGAATTAGAAAAAGCGAGCTGTGTCACTTCTGGGACAAGACCTAATGACAAAGGGAAGCCTCTGCCCACTGCCTGCTGCCCTTCCAGCTGGCATGACTATAGTTATTACTGCACAGGCATCAGCCAGGGAGGCCCCGCTACAAGCAGGAGCTGCAAGGTGGAACAAAACCCAAGGAGCGCACATCAAAGGAGTCTCGTAGAACAGAGCCTACCAGAATGACAGAAGACAAGGCCAAAGAACACACCGAGTCACTGCACCAAACAGGCTCCCTGACCCCTTAGGCACAGTGAGCACATCCCCCTGGCAGATTCAGACACTCTGCTCCTGTGTTCCCTATAGAAGCCCACTCCCTGCACACACATGTGTAAAGCACACATGCAGACTTCAAAGTGAGCCACATGCAGGCCCCAAGAGCTGACAACACACTGAAGGCTCCTTGAAGTGGCTTTGGGTCCCTGGCAGACTGTTTTCCTGCTTACTCACCACCTTCACAGAGAAAAAATTCCTATTATAGGACCTTCAAGACCCAGAGACAGGCCACAGACTGGAAATCTGAACATCAGCAACAGACACACCTGGCAGTGTGGCAAGGCCTGAGTCCCACCTACAATAACACAAAGCCCAGTCACAAGGACAAACAGGAAGCATTGGTCCCCAAGCCATAAAAAGGCCCCAACACACTGGCTACACTATGTCTCCCCATCCCCCAGAGTTGGTGGTTCTTCATTCCTGCCTGCAGGCCTTCCTCCTAAGCCACCCCCAGGCTTGAAGGACTCCACAGCCCTTTCCAGGAGCAGGCCAGTGCCTCGAGGTACAGGGTATGCCTGAAAGGAGGGACCTGCAGCTCTTCCTGTCATAACCATAGGGCCACCAAACACACCTCTGGGCTCCTGCTTGTGTTCACTCTCCAGTGTTTCCACTCATATAGAACATATCAACACAAGCCCTGCACATTCTACCCAAAGGACATACACCAGGATGGCCCCATATGAGACTCACTGAGAAGCCCTCCTAACCAGTCCCCAGAGCTGAGGCCATGAGCAAGCCCCCACTAATGTCCAATCCTGCACCCTGCCTCTGGCCCAGCCCCCAGAACAAACTTTGTATTCCATAGGTCACAGACACAAAAATTACTACAAAATGCAGCTTTGGTTCTGTCACTGCCCTGCATAATAACCCCTCAGTAGCTGGCTCCCAGGTGAGAAAAACCAACACAGCCTTACCTCCTACCTATCGCCCTTCTCCTAACACTCTTGTCCTTTCCCCAGTCTTTTCCTGGACAGGCTATATATGACTGGCCCTTCTCATCATTCAGGCTTCCCAGGAGGGTCCTCCCTGCCTGGTATCCCCTCTCAGCCATAGGTATCCATCACAGCCAAAAATATATTCTGGAATTCCTCCCACCTGGCCTCACACAAGGGCCATGTCAGAAGAGTAGAGATCGGCAGCTGTGAGACCCCAAGGTAGGCCCCTCGACACCTAGCTCAGCATGCTTACTGGTCAGCATGTATTTTTAGGTGCAGTTCTGCAAGAGAGCCATAGTGAAATCAGCCAGACTGCCCCAGCACCATCTACACTAACAAGATCCACAATAGCTGAGTCAGAGACACTATCAAAGCACACTACACAGGCCCTATAAGATGTTACCGATCCCCAAAAAGTCATATTCTGGCAATGATTACAGGTGTAAACCAGCCTAGCCCCTTCAAAGCAAACTGTATCAAGGCCTAGAAAATGTTCAACCTATCAGACAGACAGGTATGTGTGGAAATATTCAAGTAAGGGTGAGCCATTTGCAGCAGGCAAGGGTCTTTTCAGGCTGAGGTAAAGTGCAGTGCAGTGCAGCAAAACCTCAAAAGCCAATGAGGGCCAAGGGGAGCACAGAAAACAGCAGGGCAAAGCTAGCCACTCAGCAGGGCTGGAGGGGGGGTAGGAGAGGAGTCCTAATTTTATTAAAATCAGAATATCATAAGAAAAGGCAGAAAAGGTCAGCCCTGACAAGAAAGTCTGGGCTGGTTGCAATAACAAAAGACTTCATTTTCTTCCCACTTTCTTCAAAACCTCCAATAGTAAATACAAACTGATCATCAGAAAAGGCAGGTTGGGATATAGTAAGGACTCTGCAACACTGGGGGAGGAGAAAACAACCCATTCAGGCATGGTGATACACACCCATGACCATAGCACTTGGGAGTAGACAGCAAGGTGACTGCAAGCTCCCAGACAGCCTGGGCTACATGGGGAGACCCTGTCTGAACAACAAGCCAGCCAGGAAGACTTTCCTTTAAACACCTTCCACATAACCGCTGTGAGCTCAAAAAGTGCTATTCTGTGTCATTTCAAAAGGCTCAGCCAGCACTAAGTAAGCTTACCCTGTGACTGCTGCACTTCTACGTGTGAATTCAAGGAACAACCACGAAGTCAGGACTCCCCCGTGAAAGACCCAAAATCTCTGGAAAACTAATGCTGAAGGCTGGAGGAGAGCACAACTGGTAAAATGTTTGTTGTACAAGTGTGAAGCACCCACAGGAAAAGCCACCTATGCATGTACTTACAACCCCAGCACTAGGTAAGCAAGGGCAGGTAGGTTCCAAGGATTTGCTGAGTTCCAGCCAGTGAGAGACCCTTCTCAACAAACAGGCAGTCTGCATCCGATAAATGACCTCTGGCCTCTATATCAAAGTGCAACATACACACACACACACACACACACACACACACACACACACACACGATGGTGATGGGTTAATTTAAAAGCAAGAGGTGGGGAGATAGTTTAGGCAGTAAAATGCTTGCTATGCAAACACGAAAGACCAAAGCTAAATCCAAAGCACTCCAGTACAAGTCAGGCATGACAGCTGCGACTGTAGTCTCAGAGCTGGTGAGGCAGAGGCGGGAAAACCCCTGAGCTCTGCTGACCAGCCAGGCTGGCCAGATTATAAACTCTGGGTTAAGTGGCCATACACTGTGTACACATGCAAACACAAACACATACACACAGGAAAAAAATAATCCTGAGCCACTGCCCCCAGAGAATTAACACAGAAAGTAAAAAAGCAGTCTCTCTCTCTTCCCTCCTTCTCCCCTCCATGAGGGTTCACCAGCCAAGGAACCTTTACTCCTGCCAGCACCGTCTCCAAAGTGCTTAGATAAGAGATGCTCAGTGTCTACCCTGTGGCTGCTCTAGGCCACACACCCCAGCTTTAGACCCTGCAGTAGCCCTCAAAGGGAAGGGCCCAGCTCTTTTGGCTGGTCAGCATCAACTTAGACCTCAGACCCTCAAGTGAAACGCCGTCAGAGCCATAGAGCAGATTCTACTGAGGTCCTATGCTAAAACCTGACATTTAGTCTCTACAAGCAATGACTCCCAAGTCCCAAAGTCAGCACCACCCCACCAGCTGGATGTTATGGGTGCACTCCCTTCAAAAGTTTGGGGGCCAAAGAAACCAGTAAGTACCTTCCTCAGAGTCACCCTACCATACACAGAGGTCCCTCAGGAAGAAGTCACAGAGATGGTTTGGTGAATAAAGACACTTGCTATGCTATGAAAGCCTGGCATCCTGAGTTTGATCCCTAAAACCCAGAGAAAGGTGGGAAGGACAAATATGACTCCCGACACTATTGTCTATTCTTCACACATGCCATGTCATGTACAGACACAGTATTTAATAATACTTTTAAAGTTTCAGGAAGGACAAAGTTCTTCCTAGTCTCACACTCTCAGAGTGGCAAAAGGGCCCAGGCCTCCAGCAGCTCCTCCCATCCAAAGTTCCTACCAGAACAAGAACATGGAGCATGCAGCAGGGCTGCATCCAACTCAGTGGCCCCCATACAGCAGCAACATGGTGCACAGACAAAGAACAGGACAAGGGTGGATGCTGGAGGGTCCTAACCGTGGACAATCTTTTCTCTTAAAGATTTTCAGGCTTCTAAGTGCATGGTGCAAATATTCAAAATAATCTATAAACCAAAACTTTCACAGCACTACCATAAAGGAGAAAATCCCTAATTCTTAGACATAACCTTGCAGTGCCTTAACAGCCATGCAGAACAATGCTGCCTAGCAAGATGCTCTAAGAGAATTGGCCCAACTGCACTCACAACACCAACACCCAGGTAACCCTGGCCTCAGCAACAGGCACATAGTTACTGTATAACACCCAGAACTCCCACACAAAGGCCTCTCTCCCATTTTCTCTTAACTTCATTTAACAAATTTATTGCTAGCAAAGGCCTGATTAATAGACTGCCAATAAGAGCCCTAAATAGCAACTGAGGCCCAGGCTAGCCAAGCAGAGGCTAGTAGAGAAGAGTAAAATTGCTTCTTCAAATTCCACAAACTGCCTCAGACCTCAGGCAGTTTCTACAGATTTTTACATCTTTGCTTCAAGATTTGCAAAAATAAAAAAATAAAAAATAAAAAAACAAAAAACCCAACTATTATGATTTAATCAACTGAGATATAGCCTGCTATTCATAAAAGCTGTTTCCAATTTTGTAACATAAATGGAGGAAAGCACACATTTACACAGAAGCAGACTTTGAAGGCATCCCTGTAGCACCCCAACTTAAGTTCCACTACCCCACCAAGCCACTCCATTCAAGGCAGGGGCTGAGTGAGGTGGGCACAGTTCTGACCCAATGGCATCTCTGGGCAACTGTGAAGAGATTTAAATGGGCAACTTCCTCCAGTACTCTCAGTGGCCTGTCTTCTCTCAGGTTCATTCACTCCTACCCAAACCAGCAGTTCCTTTTCCTAACAACCCTAATATACAGAGATCTGCCCCAAAAGTGGCAGTGCAAGTACCTGGAGATGAATAAGTCAAGTGTGGTGGTATACACTAGTACCCAGGAAGCTTGAACAGAAGGACCTCAAGTTCAAGGCCAAGATGGGCTTCAGAAGGAGTTACAGACAATCTAGTGAGAGACCCTGCCTCACAAACACCAAAACAAAGAGTTGATAAGACGGGTCTTCCCCAAGCTCTGAGGCTTCTCCTGAACACACACCATTAAGTGTTAGAGACCACCATCCTGCAAGTGTTCACAGGCCCCTCTACAACTACTACCAAACGTGAGACTCAGTAGCTCCAAGAACACCTGCAGATGCCAGTCATCCATCCCATCACCACTCTGCCCAAAGATGATAATGACAGGCCAACAGTAAAGTGGACAGGGAAAGAGGCCAGCCCCCTGGCGAGGTCCTCTCCATAGGTAGCATGTGGATAAGTGGTTGATGGCCATGCCAACATGGTCCACCTGTGATGATTTCTGTGCTTTCCTCTGAGAACAAGACAATCCTGCCCTAAACTTCTTGTCCATGTGGATAAGAATTTTCACTGGGATAAAACTAACCTTAGAAAGACTATAACTTCTAAAGCAACGTCACCCCTGAAACAGGAAAAGGATCAGGGAACCGGGAGTAAAGAGCCGGTGTGTCCATGTCTCATCTTGACAGAATCTCCTCTTCACAAAGCAGTCATTTTACAGTCAGACTGAGGCTCCATAAGCAATATACTTTTCCCAGGCAATCAGCAACTGTGACATCAAGTAAGAAAAGCTGAAGTTTCCAGAATATCCCTTTTGGCTGCTGTTGCCAAAGTTGGCCTCTAGAACCCCAGCCTCATAACTCCACCCAGCTCTCCATCCTCTATGAGAGCCTGGAAATCAGTCCACCAACTAAGGCAGGCCCAAGTGCAGTCAGCCTGCAGCAGGCCTCTCCTTTTCCACTAATTCCCAACCCACCACATGTGGGAACCAGCACCTGTCTTCACCAAAGGGCCACAGCATCGAGGCCACAGAAATGTTTTCTCCTAAACCAAGAACCTATGCTTGAGCCAAGTTCTAGAGCAATATGAGAATAAATTCAATACAAAGGTAGAAGGAACAGACACACACAAAAGAAAATACTAAATTGTCATGTCGAAAAATAGACTACAGGACAGCATCCTCAACCCAGATCTTTCAAAGCCACGAAAGCACACACTAATTCTGAGGTCCTCTCATCTGTTCCTTGTCTAAGCATACTGTGATTTGTCTCTATTGCCTCCTGAGCTGCACACCAGCCAATCAGCAGGAGCTCTCTAAAGCTCTCGCACTGTGGACCAAACTTAGACTTTGGCACCAGCAAACCAGCAAATCACAACCTAGTCACATTCCAGTCCCTTTACAAACCTGTTCTGACAAGGAAGATCGGGTCTCAGTTTGCTAAAAACAATTTCAAAGTGCTTATAAGAAGTTCCTGGTGAACTGTGAAGATGAAACTTGACCTTAAAGACCTCAGGTTGAAACCTGTGTCCCTCCCCTCTCCCAGCATGACCTCTATCAAGAGGGCACTGGGAAGAACTCAGCCCCTTTCACACTCCATTCAACTGCCAATGGTATGTTATTCCACTTGACACCTATGTGCAGCCTTGAAGCCTGCCCTCCCCTGTCTCTCCCACCTCACCATATAAGGCTGTTATTGGCTAAACAGAAGTTTATTAGAACTTATCTTCACCTTTTCTGAATATATTTTATTATAAAAAGTGTCAATGAAGAAGAAAGGTAGGTCAGAAAAAGTTCTGACCACTCAGTTACAGGACAAAACTAGCCATCCTCTGACTGTGCCTCCCTGTCTTGTTTTTCTAGCACCAAATCATTAGTTTAGCTTTGGGAGTTTTTAAATCAGCATTCCCTATCAAAAGAGCAACAGAAGCCAAAGGGTTCCAAAGATGGGTATGAGCCCTTTCTTTTCTAGAAAGCATGCAGCTACTCTGAAGCAAAGCTCTGGGTGTTTGCCACCCAGATGTCAACAGGCACTGCTCTCCTCTCCAACACAAGCATGGGGACTGAGGCAGAGCGCAGAGGAACTGCAAATAATGGGCACGTTTACATTTTTCCCCAGTGAGTTATCTTCTGCTCAAACACATCAACCCTGAACCTGACCTGGAAAACAAAGCAGTTGTGATAGAGACAGCAGCAAACACCCTTTTCAAATGATACCTTCCTTCTCCCAGGGAGATGGACTTCACCTGTACAGCACTCAAAAGTAAAGGAACTAGGGTAAGCCAAGCTCACTATGGAAGGATGCCATGGGCACCTGACCATGCCAGCTTTCCTGATAAAAGGACAACATGGGTACATCCTTGCCATGGGGAAGGTAGTGCTGAAGGACTCCCAGAAAAGACTCCTATACAAGGGTACAAAGTACTGTAGCATTTCAAATAACAGATTACAACCACAAAATGCCTTCTAAACTATAAACATCAGCTATATCTTCCACCCAAAGGTCAAAATGAACATAATGAACAAGACTTTCAGTCACACACCCAGCACACTTCTCAGCAAGCCCCAGATGTGTGGCAAGGGACACCTGCAGCTCCTAGGCCCTATGTCACACCCAGCCCCTCCTCAGAGCATGGCAGCCCCTGCAACATCATAAACACTTCGGGGTCCCATATCCCCGTAGATCTGGCAGATATCACTGAACCGTTGACGAGCCTTCCTGATCCTCACTGACTTCCACTGGTAAGCTCAATTCTTAAGATGCTATAGTTCTTTCAAAATGACCCAAACCACTTCTCAGAAAACAGTGGCACTTTTCAGAAAACGGGAGAGGACACAGGGGCAGCATGTTTTCCAATTCTCTACTACTGCCACCGCGGCGGGCGGCGCTGCTACTACCACTGCACATGTCACTATGTAACACGGGAGGAGCGCTCAGGGCTTGCTCCAGCCCAGGGTTCAGTGGGAACGCTCCCGCAGACGACTCTCAAACAAAAGCAGTCTACAAGCCGGGAAAGGAGCCACTCGTCAAACCCAAGGGGTCCTGAGGAATCTGAAGCCAACAGAGCCAGAGCGTGTGTGGAACCTGCAGGCGCTAAGGCGGCTTCTGTGTCCCCACACCACCACGATCTCCTGCATCCGCAGACCCCTGCGCATTGAGCGTCCTGCTGACCTCCAGGGACAGCAACAACAAAAGCACCCAGAGTCCCTTTAGGCACTGATGACCATCAAACCACTCTGCTCCCAACTGTGTCCCCAGTGGGCCTCCCTGGCAGCAGGGAAGCCGATGCCTTCCACACAGAGTTCACCAGCCTGGCTGTGAGGAGTTCGCCCTCTCTTGACCTCACCTGAGGTAGCAGAGAGAAGGGTGCCTCTGACACACTGCCGGTAGCCTATGGCACCCCAACGGGACAGCAGAGTTCCTCGAGGGCTCTGGAAAGCCCTCACGACTGTCAGGTCACCTGGGCAGAGGACGCCCCTCGGCCTCGCGGGCCACCGGGCCAGGGCACAGCCCCAGAATGCAGCCTAGAACTTCCTGGAACACCAGGGTCGCCTGCTGCACCCGCCCTCGCCTCCCGCCGCGCGCTGCCACTCACCTGGGGGCAGCTGGAAGTTCTGGATGTTGGTCGGGTTCTGCGGCGGCTGCGGCAGGCGCGGGGCCAGCACGGTGGGCGTCAGCGTGGCCCGGATAGCGCCGGTGGTGGCCGCCGGTGTACGAGGCAGGCTGGGGGTCGCCGCGGCCGCGCCCTTCGCCAGCCCCGCGGGGGTCCCGGGGGCAGGCCCCGGCAGCGCGCCCGGCATGGCGGGCCCGAGCAGCACGCCGCCCGCCGCGCCCCCGCCCCCCGACCACT